>NC_136514.1:90523603-90721103 GCF_053919585.1 Euprymna scolopes | reverse complement strand
TGTATAAAGTTCCCAAATTTTCATGGGATATCCCATTTTCAAGAGGAAGAGGAAGTAAAATAAATATATGCAATCACTCTGTGTAAGCATTTATGTTTTGCACATATTCTGTATATGCAATGAGTTCTACATTGGTAGCACAGTTAGACCATTGCACATATACATAAAAGAACACAGCACAACAAAGAAGTTTTCATTCTATAAAAACCTAAGATATACGAATAAAAATACTAACCACAAAAAGAAACCCAAGTAATGTAAGAATTAAATAATCACCACTAAGCATAATATTAATAATAAAAAACATAATACTAATCAAGGAAAGTAACTCTACTTTACTCCAATATCCGGCCACAGTAATTGTCTCCCTTAGACCTCATTATTAAACAATATGGAGCGCATGTGTGCATTGTATTGAAATTATATGTGAACAATATAAGCGAAACACATAATAATCAAATAATAATAATATAATTAATTAAAGATATATGTTGTAATATTATTTAACAATAACTAACACTTATGCTTGATCATATTTCAAAAATAATTTAAATAGAATGTGAACCTGTCTGCCTGTGCAATTTCACTCTCGACTTCCATCTTCCAGCATAAACATAAACGCTTACAGTGACTGCACACATTTCTCATATAATATTTAGCATTAGGACGATTAATCGGAATTGGGAAAATCGGAATGTTTGAGGGTATCGGAATCAGAAAAATTTGTACCGATTTTCTGATTCCAAAACAATTCTTTTAAATGTTTTTTTTATTTGATTTTGTTTAAAGCTGAATCTTCAATTGCTGGTAATAATGATAAAATAATAAATATTTATTGATTTTAAACCACCAGTGAAGCTAAAATTGATAGATCGGCCCCCACAAGTGTATTTGTATGCTTAGGAAAATATCTGCATGTTTAACATGTGTGTTTTTACGGTAATCAGAGAAAAAAAATACAACTCTATAGTTAAATATTTAGAGATTTCTAAAGAATCGGAATCGGTAATTGTATTGAAATCGGGAAAAAATATTGGAATCCTCCCATCACTAATAATATTGTTTTTGTTTAAAATGATATATTTTAAAAAACAATTTATTAACTATGTTTTAACAAGCACAGAGTGATGTTGAGCTTGGACAAAAGTAAAATGAGTGACCATTTGGGAATACCAGGAGCTGTATGTAGCAGGGCTCTCTGCTTATCTCAGCATTTGTTTTCAGGTTTCTTGCACTTCTTGACATTGGAATAAAGCAGTGCCGACTCAGGAGAGATGTGGCTAAGGATTGCACAACCCTAGCATCAAAATTATATGCATAGTCACCCTTACAGGAGGTATCCATTATCTGTCAAGACAGAATAGAGGCCTTCACATATATTTTCATTCATCGCTGTCATGTGTGCCTCCTTTAATAGATTTTCTTTCAGCTTATCTTTCTGAATTTGCTACAAGCAATTACCGAATCACCTTCAAACAAGAAACCGAATCTATTGATTTTGTTAACAAATCAATTCATAAATGATTAAACAAAAATCAATCTAAGAATTCTAGCCTTACCTGTGATTAAGTCACATGTAACTTCAATATCTTCTTGACCGGGCATAAATATCAATATATCCCCTGAAAAATAAAAAAATTTCATGTAAAGATTAAGTTTGATTAAACATTTCTTCCTTAATTTTAGATCCTCGCAAAAAACTTTTACATTTCTTGGCAATATACTTTTAAAATACTCAGAAATTATTAAATTAAACTTACAAGATTTATATTATTTTGATTATTTGGACTACTGAGTGTTATTTTCACATTTTGGACCGTATAACTTCTGACCTTCTTCAGGTGTATCTGATTGAACTTGGAAATTTTTCTGTTCAACTTGGGAATTTACACAAAATTTCAAATTTAATCTATGAGGAACAGCATTCTCTTGTTCAGTCTGGGTAGAAGTCTTATGCAATTCATAATTGTATTTTTAGGATTGAACCTTCAAGCTCTAGAAGAGTGTCACTTAGAACTGAATTTTACTTAACACTTTTTATCCGTTACGTCACAGGTCCTTGCAGACAATTCTAGTATGAATTTTGGACTCTTAAACGTATTCTTGTTTTGGGGGTGTACAATTTTACTTATTATCACTATAGATCAATATTTATTTACCATGATGCAGCATTTCTGCAGATGATTGGCATCTCAAGTCTCATGCTCTGCATCCAACATCCCCTCCCCCACGTGCTTCCCAGGTGCCCCCCCCCCCCAAAGGCTGGCAGCTGATTTACAAGGACAATGACAGGCATAACACACAAAAGCCAAAATCCTAACAGGACTAAATTTATCCTTTGTGCATAACCTCATGCTCTCCCCGCCCCCACCTGGTGGCAGAGTGTGTGCTGTGTGCAATAAGGTATGCAGGTTTGCATCAGCACGGATTACTATATATACATATATACACACAAACATATATATTATGGTGATCTTATCATTTATAACTAACAGATTACTATATATACGTATATACACAAAAACACATATATTATGGTGATCTTATCATTTATAACTAACGAATTACTATATATACGTATATACACACAAACATATATATTATGGTGATCTTATCATTTATAACTAATGGATTACTATATATACATATATACACACAAACATATATATTATGGTGATCTTATCATTTATAACTAACAGATTACTATATATTCATATATACACACAAACATATATATTATGGTGATCTTATCATTTATAACTAACAGATTACTATATATTCATATATACACACAAACATATATATTATGGTGATCTTATCATTTATAACTAACAGATTACTATATATACATATATACACACAAACACATATATTATGGTGATCTTATCATTTATAACTAACGGATTACTATATATACATATATACACACAAACACATATATTATGGTGATCTTATCATTTATAACTAACTAGAGGGGGTACCCAGCATTGCCCGGGTGTTTGGAGGTGTAAAAGAAAAAAAAAAAGTTTTAGAAGGGAGGGAGGCTCGAACCCGTGACGAACTCGAAGACAGAAAAGAAAGTGAAAGAAAACGTGAACTTTTACCGCTATGCTACGAAGCCATATGAAGTGAAAAACGTTGAACTTTAGTGATGTCAATGAAAAAGTTGACTTGCAGAAACAAACGTTGGCTGGAGGCCAACTCAGCTTTCTGCTGTTTCATTTATTTGTTTCCCAAAATGAATAGCAATTGGTTGATATGAAGGGTATCCCCACATTGATTGATCAATGTGGGGAATTGCTTTTCTGGAAGTCCCGACAATGTGGGGAATTGCTTTTCTGGAAGTCCCGACCGAGAAAGCCGCCAAATGACGTTCGCTTCTATTAGTGAATTTTATAAACGTTGATCAAAATAAATCTAGAGACGACGTCCGTTTGCAAACCATAGATATTATAATCTAAGGAGTATAGAAAAAGTTCTAAAACACAATAACCCCCCCCCCCCACCGAGAACTCTGCCGCAAAAAACCTTTGCGGGACATACAAAAACACACATGGCTATTTCATCTTTCATATATATATAGACTAGAGGAGTGCCTGGCATTGCCCAGGTGTTTGTCGGTGTGTGTGTGTAGGAAAAAAAAAAGTGTTAGTAGGCAGGTAGGCTCAAAACCAAACCTTGAGGCGAAGGCGGAAAAGAAAGTGAAGGAAAGGTGATATGTTACCGCAACACTAAAAGGGCAGAGAAGTGAGAATCGTTCAAATTAAACGATTAAAAAGTTAAGTGAATGAGTTCACACAGGTAGATAAATTTAACGAGGTCAAACATTACGCCATAGGGGAATGAAATCATGCACTTAACTTTGGCTGCAAGCCAGTTTCTGCGTATTTGTTTGTTTCCCCAAGATATTGAGGAAAACCAGCTCTGCATAAAAAGGGGAATGTCCAAATGAATAGGTTTTTCCCACATTGATCAAAGCTCATTGATTTCTGGATGTCCCTGGGAAGAGTGCTAGGGAAACGCAATTTCTTTGAATACTTTCGCTTTATTTATACGAAAAACATGAACAAACACGCAAGAAGACAGAATAACGGGAATTTTATAAAATAAATGTTGCTTGAATAAAGATAGACGCGACATCCGTTCGCAAATCATAGATATTATAATCTAGGGAGTATATAAAAAGTTCTGAGACATGGTAACCCCTCTGAGCACCTGCTCCCCCCCGAAAAATGCCTTTGCTGGACACACAAAAAAAAAAGCGCACGCAAACACACATTTTCGCTTTTATATTATAGATTGTTTTTCTATTGTATTAAATTCTATGTTAGGTCTGCTTAGTATGTCATCATTGCTAAACATATGAGCTGCTTCTTTAAGTCATCTTACTCTCTTCCATAATTTTTACTTCATCCCATAATGATAGATGGTTTCCTTTTTCCCTGCATATACGGTCACCCATACCCCAACAGCAAGTGCAGATTCTGTCACACAAAGTAGAGAGTGTGAGGCACCTGACATCCAACTGTAAGGTTCTGCTGGAGGATGGCTACTATACGACGCAACACAATGGAGTGTGTAAATATCTCGACTGGATAATCGATAAAAAGTAGAACATTGAACACAGCAGCAAGTCCTGGGAACGTATATCAGAAACAACGGTTGGAAATAAATTATATGCCATCCCCTATGACTATGCAATTCCTACATCTACGAACCTAGAAAACTAAGCCATAAAACCTAACATAGTGATATGGGACAAGAAGGAGAAAGAAGCAACCTTAGTAGAAGTCAGTTTCCCCAATGATGCTGGGTTAAACAGAACTGAGAAGGAAAAGATAACGAAATACTAACGTCTTATGTATGATATGAAAAGAAACTGGAATCTTAGGAAGATTTCTAGTCAAAAGCCTTAGATATATCTAGAGCTACTGCCCTACTTTCCCCTGCTTTATCCAGTGCATGGTGAATACGTTCAGAGATTACAGTTAGGATATCTTCATTTGAACGGGTTTGCCTAAATCCATATTGTTGGTCGGACAGAAGTTTAGCAACTGTAAAGTGGTGGACTAAAGCTTGATTAATTATGGATTCAAATATTTTGGCAAAAGGAGGGAGGAGGCTAATGGGGCGATAATTTAATGGGTTAGTTCTTTTGCCAGAATTCTTGTAAACTGGTACCACAGAAGCAGTTTTCCAGCAGTCAGGAAAGCAAGATTTGTTAAGGTATTTGTTGAAAAGTTTGGAGAGAACTGGAGCAACCTCAGCCAAGGTTTTTAATAGTATAGCCGGGATGAGAGCAGTTCCACATGCTTTTGAGGTGTCTAGGTTTTTTATTACTTCATAGCAGGTGGCATAAGTGAAAAAAACAACGGACAGAGGAAACTGCAGATCATTTACAAGTCGTCTAATCTCAACATGAGACAAGAAGAAGAAAAATTTAAATAATAAAATAATAATAAAAGGGTTGAGAAACAAGAAAGGTATAATCGAATTGATATAGCAGTTCTTGTTACATCACAGAAGTTAAGTGATGTGGAGCCTGGTCAGTACCAGATGAGTGACCATTTGGGAATACTAAGAGCTCTACATTATTTTCCCATAACCAGGATATACATGCAGCTTATGAATTTAATATTCCCTGTAAACTTCCTCCTTTGTAGGAAACCAGCATAGCCCATCTAGGGCTACAACTGCAGATCCCGAAAAAGATAACTGACAGAATCCTTTCTCACTAATGTTGCAATTCACACCAATTTTTCCTTAGTTTTATTATTTATAAAAAAGATTTTAAAAAAAAAATCACAAGAGAACAGTGGAAATGGTTCAAGTATAGTTTGAAGGTTTCGCTCAAAACAGTTGTTTGTATTTTGACTTGTGGGGAAACTTAGCTGAAAACATATTCTTCACATAATCGATGCCTCTATTAAGTCTCAAGAGACAATAGATACCCTGTGTAAGGGTAGATGTGCGTGTAATTGTGAGGCAAGGGTTGTGCAGTCCCCAACTTCACCTTTCATGAATTGGCACCGCTTGTATCCAGTGACAAAAAGTTCTAGAAACAAAGATAAGTGGAGAGCACATACAACACCTGGAATTCCCAAATGGTCACCCATTTTAGTACTGACCAGGCTCAACATTGCTCAACTTCAGTGATCTTATGGGAACCGATGCGTCAATGTGATTGCCATATTAACATACTGCAAGCCGCAAATAGGTCATGATTGCAGAATCTGCATGTATCAAGGAATGCAAGAGGAAAAGTGTTATTCGAAAAGACAGCAGTCGGCACCTCTACTACAGAATCATCTTACGGGTGTTCTATGTACGAAATATCTCAAAGCTCAAATTAGACTGACAAACCATCTTCGGACAACACAACACAACAACTATATTTGCTTCTCATGCATCTAAAAATAATCATCTTTATGATGTTTTCTATGACAGTTCTTACCTTTTTATAAAAACCAGTGTAGAAACTAACATTATCGTCCAAGTGGTTTTGTCCACAGACAATCCAAAACTGGGATTTCCGAAAGGTGTACAATAGTAATTGTCGGTACCCCCATAATAATAATAAAGGGTTGGGTTCGAGACTCCTAACAAATAGTTCCCCAGTTCGATACAAAACACCTGATGAAGGCCGGAGGGCAAAACGGCCGAAACGTTGTGACGATAACAACCAAGATGAGGAAGTCAATCCGACACTCTCAATCAACGGGTGTATAATGGTTCAGAAATGTATCAGTAAGTGAAAATAAAACAAAACATTCTTGTAAAACCGAAACTTCCCTGCATCATAAACTCTTTGAGTACTATATTACAGTGTGAGATAATCCTCTCAGAGAGCAGTATTGTAATACCATAGAATCAGCAGGAGTACTAGTAGTACACCATGCATACGACTATCTATAATGGACACCACCAGATAATAAGCTCTGCTTACCCTTTATCCTATCCTTGTAATCTCATTGGTAAATATATCTTTCTTACACCTAATCCATGTTTTCTTTACATGGTCCCAACCTTGGGCCTACATCAGACATGAAGTATGAAAAAACTTTTAATTAATGATATTTTTCTTTAATTTTGCATGGTAAAAAGATGATTTTAATGGTAAATAACTCTGGTGAACAATTTAACAGACGTTTTTAATGGTAAAAAAACTATGGTGAACAAGTTAACAGACGTTTTTAATGGTAAAAAACTATGGTAAACAATTTAACAGACGTTTTTTATGGTAAAAACTATGATAAATAATTTAACAGACGTTTTAATGGTAAAAAAATAATGAACAATTTAACAGACGTTTTTAATGGTAAAAAAACTATAGTAAACAATTTAACAAACGTTTTTAATAGTAAAAAGCTATGGTAAACAATTTAACAGACGTTTTTTATGGTAAAAATTATGATAAATAATTTAACAGACGTTTTAATGGTAAAAAAAGAATGATGAACAATTTAACAAACGTTTTTAATGATGAAAAAACGCATATGCAGTTAATGTTAATCTATTAATTTTACAAAGAAAAATGCGATAAAGATTTAACAAATAGAATCTTCATTAATAAAAAGTTACATATATTTTATGTGCATGTGTTCATACAGGATATTTTTTTTAGAGGCAGCCAACTTTAAATTAACAAGTCTATTTTCTTTAATTACAGATTTGGCAAATATCGGTTGTTTCGAGTTCGGCTTGGTTTGGCAATTCATCATGGAGAGACTGAAACCTGATCAGAATGAATAATTTCATAAAATGGATCTGTTAACTGGCCACCTTGTTTGTGCGATTGAACTGCATTAGAGTATTTTTTGGGGAAATATATAAAGTTCCACATCTATGCTGATAAACCAGACACAATAGATCACTTTGAAGACATATTTGATGTGTTATTGCTCAAATACAGGCTAATTTAATGAGTAGAGTTTGTGAAAATTGAACCTCTAGATTTTGCCGTATATGCGCAAGCTGCAGTGCCGTATTCCCAAAATTGCATTTAAACTAGCAGGGCATCTGCCATTGCCTGCTTGTAAAATACATTTAAATATGATATTTTGATTACGATTTATTTTGTCCTTTGCCGTTAATGAATGCGTGTTTGCTACGAGGCTAAAAATTAAAACATGAACCAATAGCTACTATGTTACGCATGCATATTCGTAATGCCAGTGTTGGACCTTCATCTGGCAAATTAAATTTTTTTTTTAATTTTCACACTTTTATACCGATTTTCCCGGGCTAAAACCCAAATATAAAGTTTTGCGTGGGTTCAAATACCTTATATATGAAGTTTCATGTCTGTAGACCAAAACCTCTAGGAAGAGTTTGGTATGTAAAATTTTTTTTTAAACAAAAATATATACGCATATATAAATATATATAGAAAAAGTTAGTGCATACTATAAACTTTTTACGCAAATATAAATCATGTAGAATATCTGCATGAATATAATTATACATAATAGTTAACTAAAGATGATTATGCTATTAGAAAACCGAAGCAACTAATAGGGAATTAATTAAAATGAATGTTTAAAAGAATATGCAAATTAGCTGGATCTTTTGCTAGTAAATGCAATTCCACAACCCATATATAAGAAAGTTGTATTTTCTTTTTAAATAAATAGAATAAAAGGGTTTTAATATGAATATCAATACACAAAAAACAAAAAATAATAATTTATAGGAATATAGATTATAAATGTCAAACATTAATCTTTAAAATAAACTACATATTTTATAATAAAAATATTTTTCTGTAATTTATTTTCGTTCGCTCTAATAAAACACCCCATATATGTACATTTGTTTGTACATTTATATATGTATAACTATGTCTGGTCCCCCCTCGCCAATCTTTCACGAAAAACACCCGTCTAGCCGAATCCACTGTGAAAAATTTCCCCCACTCTTTATCTGTGCCTAAATCAAAACGTGAATTCCATGAACAAAGCTTCTTTCTTAGAACTGCACGCCTGTAGAACTCTCTTCCGTCTGCCTGCTTCCCACCGGAATACAACTTGGATGTGTTCAAGTCCAATGTTAACAAATTCCTAATGAACCGCCCCCTTAAGTAAACACTTCATCAAATCTCCACACTAACGTAATGTACTTGCAATAACCCTTATCCCTGAGTGGCTTCCGGGCCTTGATAAGTGGTGATCACTGTGTAAAAAAAAAAAAAATATATATATATATGGAAATCAATGCCTGTGTGTGTGGCCTATCTTTCAGATTTGCATTAAGCAAAATTCTTTCAATATTAATTTCAAGGACGCCATCATTAGACAATCTCAGAAAGGTACTACTCCTCTACAAATGCTTTAAAACTTACATATTTAATAATATATATAATAAATAATAACGGGTTGCAGATGGTCTTTAATAGAAGACGTTAAGTAAACATGTTATTAACTTTTTTGTTTGTGCAAAAATCTTCATAAAATATACACATTACATTGTTTTAGAAATCAACCACAAATTTAAAAAAAAACAAAAGTTAATGTGGCCTTTTCTTATTATTACATTCTGGTGGTGCCGATTGTATCCATGATTCAACTTCTATCCCCGTTTTTCATGTCTAACTTACCCTCCGCCTGCTGCAGATGAGTTTGCAGCGCTTGTTTTACAGAAGAGTCAACATAATCCTCAACAGGGTTCTTGCTGAACAGCACATCGACAGGAAATGTCCGTCCAGGAATTTTGAAGATGGGCACATTTCCAAAGAAGGTGGAAAATTTGGAAGCATCCATTGTGGCGGAAGTTACGATCAGCTTTAAGTCCTGTCGTCGCGATACAACCTGGAAGAAAGAACCAGAAAAAAAAAATTATTCTTTTCTTTTCTTTTATTAAGATAAAACAATTTTAAAATGAATGAAGGTCAGAACAGACGAACATACAAAACAATAAGGTAAGCGTAGATGTCTGTGGCCAGGTCTGTCCTTATCCTTGATATGTGGTCTGTCGTTATCCTTGATATGTGGTAACCTCTTTGTAAAAAAAAAAAATCATGGCAAGTGCTTGACTGAACTCTAGTTGATAGTCTCCTCTTGCCAAACTTTCATAAAAAACACTCGACTAGTTACAACCACTATATACGATTTTCCCCACTCTCTAACTGTACATAAATCTAAACACAGATTCCATGAACAACATTTCTTTCCCAGAACTGTCCACCTATGGAACACTGTTCTGCTAACCTGCTTCTCAGCTGAATACAACATGGTAGCCTTTAAACCCAATCTTAACAAGTTCCTGTTAAGTCGTCCTCATAAATAATCAAATTCTACCCATTTTACACGATTAACAATTACTACACTAGCACCTTACATGCCTTAACCCTTATCCTCAAGTGGCTTTCGGGCCTTGATAAGTGATGACTCCCAAGTAAAAAAAAAAAGTTATTCATTCCTCACAAAACTTATTCATTCAGCTAAAATGTTTAATGGCCACTAGATAGTGCTCCGTATCAATTACTGTAGAGCTTCACATTTGGAGTATATCAGCGAATAGCAATAGAACAAGGACTGTTGGACATTCATGACTGAAACCTGGTTGACAAGTAAGGCATAAACTGAAGTTTGTTTTAATTTTAGATATAAGAGGCTCTGTAAGAGAGCGCGCATGAAAATATCATCAGGAGCCTAAGGATAGCTGGCTAGCAAAAATATTAGCAGCAGCAGCAGCTGTTAAAGCACGTATGTAAATTAGCAAGTGCACGCGAACTTGCATCACAAGTAAAGGAGAGAAAAAAATACTTTAAAAAAAAGCACATGTGTGTGAAGAGACTTTGAAAAAAATAATGAAATGCGTTGTTCTGAAAGAACCATGAATAAATGGTTGGTTGGTTGTTTTGTTTTACGGCATATCAACCCTTTTCAGGTTATTTAATGTCGAATCTGGTGATTTTGAAGAACGATTTTTTAATATAGCATATTTGTTTTTTAAGTCATATTCTATTTAACCCATAGTTGGGACCATAACAGGTACTACCACTCCGGGTCAGAGTGGACCTGGGAGCAATGGCAATTAAAGGGTGGCTCCACACTCCCTAAGGCCTGCAAGCTGAGGCCTCACCATCGGATATAGTTTAAGGTCATATCCAGGACCACGAATAACTGTATTTCATTTGCAATTAAAAAAATGCAGAGTTGGATTTTTATTTTTGTGTTTGTTCTTTTGTGATGGTACCAGATGGCGTGGGGATCCGAGAGAGGTTTAAACTGTAGCGACGCAGTTAAAAAGTAACGTCCATGCCATGTTACAGCTTGATCTTTCGATATGTCTGTCAGGTGAATGCGGAGTCCATAGAGGATCATGCCACTGATAAGACAATCATCAGAATGACCCAAAATGTTCGGTAAATGTTGATAAAACAAAGACTGTCGGATATTTATGACCGAAACTTGGTGGATAAGTCAGTTAATGGATATCATTTGGGAGAGGGTGTTACCTTGTAATTAAGCAGATTTTTTTTTTTTTTTTTACTTTTTAAAGGTTAAAATGGTATTGTGCATTTGTTTTGGGGGATTTCAGATGGGTATAACATATTGAGAGAGGTGCAAATGGGGAACATAGATAATTAAAATGACATTAGGTTAGAAAAAAAAAAAAAAAAACTTACATCTCGAAGCAGACCAAATAAAACATCTGTGTTGAGAGATCGTTCGTGGGCTTCGTCCATGATAATCGCACTGTAGTTGTCCAAGTCTGATTCTCGAAGAGATTCTCGCAGGAGAATACCATCCGTCATATATTTAATCAGCGTTTTCTGGAAAAACAAAAAATGGCAGTGTCTATGTTAGAGTGCCTTCTTAAATAGTCCAATCAATGCACCCTGTAAGCTGATTGGTCAGTGCGTAACCAAATCGCCTAACAGGAACAATTCTCTGTATGTCTATAGATTAAACAGCCAATAATTCTCAGGTAATCTTGCTGTTATCTACCCTGAATAATAGGATATCTATCTCTTTCTATATATATACTAGCAGTTCAACCCAGCTTTGCTTGGGCCCTATGTACTGTTCATAATTTTATGTGCATATATATATATATATATATATTAAAAAGGTTGACTCATGTCCATGTAACCTACATCTAAAATTTCAAGTGTTTAGACTCAAAATTGATGGAGGAGTTTGGTAGAGTCTGCAAAGGTCAACTCTTTCAACTTTAACTTCTTGGAAGCTAAATTTTCGCCCAAAAACTGATTAAAAAGCTTGTTGCATGTCTGAGTACCCTTTATGTAAAATTTCAAATGTTTAAACCCAAAATTGGCTGAGTAGTTTGCTAGAGATCGCAAAGGTCAAATCTCTTGAACTTTGACTCCTTGGCAGCCAAATTTTCAGCCAAAAACCGATTAAAGAGCTTGCCCTATATATGAATACACTTTATGTAAAATTTCAAATGTTTAGACCAAAAATTGGCTAAGCAATTTGGTAGAGACCGCAGAGGTAAAATTTTTAAAAACTTTGATCCAAATTTTAATCCCTTAACATTCATTGTTTTGGGCTCAAATTAAATTAAAAAGTTTAATCCATGTCCAAGTAACCTACGTCTAAAATTTCAAGTGTTTAGACCCAAAATTGGCAGAGGAGTTTGGTAGAGTTTTTAAAGATCAAATCGTTGAACTTTGACGTCTTGACAGCCAAATTTCTGGCCAAATACTGATTAAGAAGATTTTCCCAAATCTCAATAACCTTATGTCAAATCTAAAGTCTGTAGACGGAAAATTGACAGAGTAGTTTGGTAGGGAAATGTACACACACAGACAATGTCACTTTTATATATATATATATATATATATATATATATATATATATATATATATAGATATACTAGTAGTTCAGCCCAGCTTTGCTCGGGCCCTATGCACTGTTCATAACTTGCCCTAATGTAAATACACTTTATGTAAGATTTCAAATGTTTAAACCAAAAATTGTTTGAGTAATTGCTTAGAGACTACAGAGGTAATTTTTTTTTAACTTTGACCCCAATTTTGACCCCTTAAAATTTATTATTTTGGTCTCAAATCAAAATAAAAAGTTTTACCCATATCCAAGTTACCTACATCTAAAATTTCAAGTGTTTAGACCCAAAATTGGCAGAGGAATTTGGTAGAATCTGCAAAGGTCAAGTCTTTCAACTTTGACCTTTTGGCAGTGAAGTTTTCGCCCCTAAACTGATTAAAATGCTGAATACCTGTTATGTATAAATTTCAAATGTTTAGATCCAAAATTGGCTGAGTAGTTTGCTAGACACCACAAAGGTAAAATCTTTTGAACTTTGACTCCTTGGCAGTTCAAATTTTCAATCCATACCAATTAAAATGATCGCCCTATCTCTAAATACCCTCTATGTAAAATTTTAAATGTTTAGACCAGAAATTGGCTGAGTAATTTGGTAGAGATCGCAGATCAATTTAAAAAAAAACTTTGACCCCAATTTTGACCCCTTAGCATTTATTGTTCTGGGCTCAAATCCAATTAAAAAGTGTGATCCACATCCAAGTAACCTACATCTAAAATTTCAAGAGTTTAGACCCAAAATTGGCAAAGGAGTTTGGTAGAGTTTTTAAAGGTCAAATCGAGAAACAATTTCGCTTATATATAGATATCAAATGGGGTTAAAGAATGTAGATAGAGTAGCAAGGAGACCCAACATTGCCCGGCATTGAATGATGATCAATGAATGTTTCACACTCATATATTTTATTGCTATAAAATTCTGTAAAAATCGTCGATTTTCTCAATCAAATCGATTGATTACCCTCTCTAGTTGGGGACTCAACACGGTGCACCGAGAGGAAGCTTCATATGCCTCCCAGCAGTGACAGTCCACAATACATCATAGTAAACATTGCACTGTAGAGAACATACTGTTCATTTTATAAACTTATTTTTGATATATAATGGTTTAAACTAAAGTTTAAAATGCAAAAGTCAAGTACCATACTTCAATTGTGCTCTAACCAGAAACATTTCAAACATGCTCCTGTCATATCAAAGAACCTACTGTTCATTTTATATGTCAGACCTTTCAGATTGTGTGGTAATAAGACTTCTCAAATACACTTGTGATGTTAGGATGTGTAAGGTGTTAACTTTAGTCAGAATTGTTTGTTTTTTCTTTCATTGGATTATTTCGATTATCGATACTTATCGAAGACATTTTGAGACAAAATCTATCTAAGAGTACTCCCAGATACATAAGGTCCATTTGTGTGAAATTTCATAAAAATTGACCCAGACGTTTTCAAGTACAAAAGGAACAGACACACAAACAAAATTTCTTTTATATAATAGTAGAGATAGAGATTCTTTAGATAGGGACTTATCAGGATGTATGAAGCTCAACATTTGAAGGTGGAGCATAACATAAAAAGTTAAGACAAAATAAACATAGGTATATATGAATTTATTTGTCAGTTCAATAAGCAAATAACACCATATATAACGAAGGATCATAAATGCTCTTTATACCTAGACTTTTCAAAACATAATACTTCTCATCAGAAAGGGAGACAGGAGCTAGGTTATAGATAGTTTTCCTGCTTTCCAGCTGACTACAATATGGTTGTCTTCAAGTCTAACGTAAACAAGTTCTTGATGAGCCGATCTATATGAGTTAACAAATTTACCAAATTTTTATTACTAATGATTACTATATTTTCCAATTTCTACTGTTCACTCTTTAACCTTTATCCTTGAGTGGCCTCTTGGCCTTGATAATGTGGTGATGCCTGTGTAAAAAAAAAAAAAAAAAAAAAGAAAACACTCATGTAGCTGAAACCATTATCAATAATTTCACCCATTTTTTTATCTGAGCCTAAACCTAAACGTAGATTCCATGAACAAAGCTCTTTCTTAGAATTGCCCACCTGTGGAACTTTCTTCCGTTTGCCTATTTTCCAGCTGACTACAATTCGGTCTTCAAGTCCAACGTAAACAAATTCTTGTTGAACCGTCCCCTTAAGTAACCCAATTTACCAAATTTCCACAACTAACGATTACTATAATATTATTTCATTGACTACTGTACACTCAATAACCCTTATCCTCGAGTGGGCTCTGGGCCTTGATAAGTGGTGACTCCTATGTAAAAAAAAAATATATATAGGGAAATGTGACATCTAGCTCAGGATACATTAGGATGGAAATGTAAAATAGAAGATAAATGAAATATAAAATGTAAAGAATAAAAGAAAAGTTAAACGATATGACAATGTTAGGTTTTTGTAGTTCTTGCAGGGAGGTGTTGATATTTTCCTACATACAGCGCCTAGTATTTCCAAATGGTTACCCATCTGGTACTGATCAGGTTCAGCTTTGCTTAACTTCAGTGACCTAATGAGATTTGGTGTATCAATGCTGTATATCCAAACATTAACTGTATTTTATTAATTTCATGTTTCTTTTTCATGTTATGTTCTTTTTCAAAACTTGTTTGAACAAACGTATTGCCGCTTTAAAGATTCTTCAGCTAACAGGGATTAATGAGTGTACAATAGTCAATGGAACAATGTCATAGCAATCGTTAGTAGTGGAAATTTGGTAAATTGGATTACTTAAGGAGGCGGCTCATCAAGAACTTGTTTACGTTGGACTTGAAACCATATTGTAGTCAGTTGGAAATCAGGAAAACAAAACCGAGTTTCACAGGCATAGTTCTAATAAAGAAGATTTGTTCATGGAATCTATATTTAGGTTTAGGCACAGATAAAGAGCGGGGGGGGGGAATTATTGATAGTGGTTTTAGCTAGCTAGACAAATGTTTTTTGTGAAAGTCAAGCCAGGGGCGACCATAGATTTAAACTCAGATAAGCACTTGCCATAAAAATAACAATATAACGATAAAGCAGAGATAAGCTTGCAACGTCTCTTCACGCACGAAAAAAAATGCAGTCGGATTTTTATTTATTTTTTTGTTCCTTTGCGGTACGACTAGACAATGTGTTGGTCCAAGTGATTGAAATGTAATGACATGGTTAAAGTGTAAAGACCTCGTTACATTCGTAATCGATTCTCATGATAGAATTTTTTGGAGATATAAAGGGAGATCATCCATACGTGCAGCTAGCCAGTTACCTCCCTCACAGAAACGTGGCCCAGTTGGCCTCTAAACAATGAATAATTTCTTTTTAATCTTAGATATTCATTCATTCAGGACAATGCTGATCAAGAATGTACAAAAATGTTTTAAAATCTTATTAAAAAAAATAATTTAATTGAAATTAAAGCCACCATAATGCCAGAAGATGTCACAAAATCTGCTCGAACAGCTTAGCCTCCATGAATATGAATATCATAACTAGAGAAAAACGTCTTTCTTGGTAAAATCTTATTTAAAAAAAAATAAAATACAAGCTGAGAGTTCGGGGAATCCCCCTTGACGAATGAACGATTTGGGGGCAATTTTATATCTATAATGCCCCCTAGGGGGCAACCAGAGCTATCCCCAAAAAATTGTTTTGGCCAAATAATTTAGTTTCACCATGACTAATCTTTGTGCAAAATTACAAAAAAATCCAAGGCACGGTTATTGAGAAAAGTGTGAACAAATAAACAAACAAATGGCAGTGAATTATTCGACCCAATCCCTTGTTTGTCGAGGGACTAATAATTTCATTGCAAAATTAAATCCACCATGATGCCAGAAGATGTTGCAAAATCTACTGGAACAACTTGGCCTCCATGGGTTTGGATATCTAATATAGAAAAGGCTATATATCTGTCTGTTTGTCTCCATATTTTCAAATTATCTCCTCCAAAACTAAAAGTTGCAGTTCAGCGTTAGGGACCTCAAATGATTGGATTTTTTATGGACCGTTCTTTTACGAGTCTTTAGCCAGTTAAAATAATTTTTAAGAGGTCAAAATTGAAAAAATCGTTACACATTTTCTACATTCAACTTTGTTTATTTTAAATTTTTAATCAGTTCATATGCATGTCACATTAGTACAGTGGTAACGTCACCAGCTTTGAATGCTACAGTTTCAGTTTCAATTCTAGCTGATGGCACCCAAATACTTATTTTTTCTTCTTTCTAAATCATGACTCTATAATACGAAATCTGGACAAATTAAAATATCATATTTAAGCATATTTTACAACCGTCATGAATAGAGAAAAAAGTTTTTGTTGCTATGGACATGAGGAAAGTACGAATGGTGTAATGAAGATAACGAAAGATTAAGAAATACCTGCTATATGATTGGTTGGTTGTTTTTGTTTTACGGCATATCAACCCTTTTCGGGTTATTTAATGCCGAATCCAAAGATTTTGAAGAAAAATTTTTTTTAATAGAATATATTTTTTGTTTTCATGTTGGTTTCTATTTAACCCATAGTTGGGACCCTAACAGGTACTACCACTCCGGGTTAGAGTGGACCTGGGAGCAATGGTAATTAAAGAGTGGCTCCACACTCCCCAAAGCCTACAAGCTGGGGCCTCACCACTGGATATAGTTTAAGGTCATATCCAGGACCCCCATTGAGGGACTTTTACCCTCTGCAGGGGGGGGGCAGTCGGCGTATTCTAATGCCCCACCGACAGGGCCCCTGCTATATGAGAAAAAGGCTAACCGAAGTTACTGTGAAAGAAACTGTTATGGAAAGATGGCATAGCGTGAACGTTCTTTAAACTGATCTTCATGATAGAGTTTCTTGGAGATGTGGAGTGAGATTTGCCATGTGTGGCAAAGGGATGATGCACCTCAAACTGGGCGTTAATAAAAAAAGAACTGATGATGATGATGCTGATGACTTGAGAGGAGAGGAGTGGGTCAGGATTTTAGAGATGATTACTAGGGCTATGACAACAGCATATTATTCTTATTGTTTTTGACTCTCGAGTTTATATCCGACACAGTTAATCAATTGAGAACCACACCACTCTAAAAACACATAAGATATTAACTGATATATACTCAAGAGTCAAAATAACAAAAAAAAATATTCTCTTGTCATAGCCTGCATGGCTCATTTATATTCTTTGGATTATTCGTACAATTGTTCTCATCGTGAGTGTTATTTTCACATTTTGGTCAATGTAACCTCTGACCTTATTGAGAAGTATCTTGTCAAACTCTGGGAATCTTTCTGTTAAACTCAAGAATCTGCACGTAATTTCAAATGGAATCCTTTATTTAATCATGTACTCATTCTATCAGCCATGATTGGGTAAAAGTCTTAAGTAATTTGCAATAGTATTTTGAGTGTCAGCGCATAGTAGATAAAGTACTTGGTGAAATTCAGTTGTAGGCTCCACTGTTCTAGAGGTTGAAGGCTCAATCCTCAGTGCAGATGACACTCAAAATACTTAAGACTTCTACCCAGTCATGGCTGACGGAATGAGAACATGCTACCCTCATGAATTAAATAAAGAGTTCTATTCGAAATTACGTGCATATTCCTGAGTTTGACAGAAAGATTCCCCAAATTCAACAATATACACCTGAGGAAGGTCGGAGGTTACATTAACTGAAATGTTGTGAAAATAACATTCAAGATGCAAACAGTAGTTCAAATAATCAAAATAATACAAATTATAAACTTTTATCGAAAAAATTTAGAAACATTATGTGGATTTAATCAAAAAAAAAAAAAAAAAAAAAAAAAGGTTGGGAACCAGTACTCTATGAATTGATATAAACGTGCATGTTTCAAACAACTTACCTCTGTTGTCGAATCTTCAAATCGAATGGCATAGCCAACTTCTTCACCAAGATTAACAGCCATTTCTTCCGAGACACGTTTGGCCACGGACATAGCGGCCACACGACGAGGTTGAGTACATCCAACCATTCCATAGTTTGAATAACCATCTTCGTGGAGATACTGAAAAACATTCCATAAATAACAAGATAAATGTTAATGGGTAAAAAAATTATTTTATAAATAGCAGGTTCAAATTTAGCAAGACTGTGAAGCCGATAATCAAAACTCTAGGCACAGAATAGTGAAATTTAAAAAGTTTGGCTATAACCTAAGAAATCAGGTTTAAATTCAATAAACTTATGTTATTTTGACTTCTGCTTTCTGTTTAGCAGAAACCATGCCAGTGTACATGAACACAATCACTTCTAAGATACCTATAAAAGTGAGAATGTGTGTGTGTGAGGACAATTCTCAACCTATATACTCAATAAATGTTTGATATACAGACTTGAAAGTTGATATATAGGGTATTCAGCCATGTGGAAAACGTTTTAATCAGTTTTCACTCAGGAAAAAGGGCTGCTAAAGGGGTCAGAATTGTGAAAGTGGTATGTGGAGGTGATCAGATTTTTATCTGTTTGTCACTGTTTCATGAATGCACATACGTGAATCATTCAAATTACTTATGTTAAGAGGTTTGAAAACAATTTTTAAATTAAATTCATGTCAAGCTGGCCTAATGGTTATCGTACTTGACTCACTGTCTTTAGGTTTTGGTTTCGATCTCAGTTCGAGTATTTTTTACTTACAAGAAGTGAACTATTTAGAACAAACAATACTTGCATGCTCGTGTCTCAATTTCTTTTAGTTTTTTTATTTCATTTTTTTAAATGAATTTAGCGTTACATTTAATGCAAGGCACATTTTCTAGTGTTTATATAATTCCAGTTTAATTTTAAAAGTTTACATAAAAAGATAGTTTTTACTTTGAAAAAGTTTTTACTTTGTGATAAAAATAAAGAAAAGAATATATCATTATTTTTTTTATTTTTTATTTTTTTTACACAGGAATCAAGGCCCAGAGACCACTCGAGGATAAGGGTTAAGAGTGTACAGTAATCAATTGGACAATATAGTAATCGTTAGTAACAGAAATTCAGTAAATTTGTTAACTTAAGTGTAACGGCTCATCAAAATCTTGTTTATGTTAGACTTGAAGACAATCAGATTGTAGTCAGCTGGAAAGCAAGAAAACGGAAGACAGTTCCACAGGCGTGCACTTCTAAGAAAGAAGCTTTGTTCATGGAATCTACATGAGGTGAAAGAAAGCCAACAGGACCAGGCATAATGTTTGATGTAAATGATATCAAGAAAATACTTTTGTTAGAAAGGCAAGAGCTAAGAGTTCACCAGGCAACGATCATATTAGCTACAAGGGGTAAAAAGGATTGTGAACCCTTCTGATTAAGGCCTTTTCTACTGGTAAACGAGATGTGGGGGACTAAAGATGTTGCTGAATGGTGAGGTCTTGCAGAAAGCACATACCTACCAAAAGAAGAACAGACTAAGGAGTTATGACAATTCCAACCCATATCATTACTAAACATCAATGAGAAGATTGAATTTGGACTTGTTGTCAACAAAATGATAAAATATGTTCAATGCAACGATACCCAGGACACCTGGCTGCATCAAGCATGCTTATGCAATATCGCAGAGTATCTAACACGCCAAGAAAGAAAAAGAGAATGTACTAATTGTACGGTCAGTTGCATATGAAATGATTCGAAACATGATGGAGTTCTTTTGGATTATAGAAACTGTTCAGAGTATGACCATGAAATACTATGATTAATTTATGACATAGCAGAGGTTGGAAGTTGCGATTACAGCAGGATGTGCAATATCAATGATTTCGTTCGTACTTGAGATGAAAGTGTTGTTGAAATCAGCAATTGTAAGAGTACACTTGTTAAGAGTCCACTAAAAGTATTTATGGATGACGATGCTGTAAAGTCGAAGAACATAGAAGGAATGGAACCAGCATTAAACAAATTAGGATAACTTATTGAGCCGTCCAAAATGAGATTAAAGGCTAAAAAATCAAGAAGCGTAACCTATTAGAAAGGTCAAGAAAAAGAAATAAAAAGTATCTGATCAGAGGAGAAGTGATTCCAATAGTAAAAGAGAAACCAGTGAACAGTTTGGGAAGATGGTAAAAAAAAATAAATAAAAGGTTCCCTTCAGTCTTGACAGACTACGGATACCCACTATAAGGGTGCCTGTGTGTGAAATTTTTGTGACAAGAGTTGCACAATCCTCAACCCCACTTCTCCTGAGTCGACATTGCTGAATACCAGTGGCAAGTGGAGGTTCAGAATGACTGGAAACAATGCCGAGATAGGCGGAAAACACATACAGAGCCTAGAATTCCCAAATGGTCATCCATCTGGCATCAGCTAGGCTCAGCGTTGCTTAATTTTGGAGATCTGACATGAACCGGTGTGTCAACGTGATTATGGCGTATAGATGGTACAGACACATTAAGTGACAGAAGCCAAGGAGGGAAAATACAGCAGCAGACACAGAAAGGATTAAAGGTAATTGATAAGACTGAATTACCTGAAAAGTACAAATGTTGGTGTCTGCAGTTTGGTCTGTACCCTCGAATAATGCGGCCATTGCAAATTGATGCGAGTAGAACAGATCAAACAATGGTGTGAAGTATATTTAAGGAACTGGTTGGTTGGTTGGTTGTTTTTGTTTTACGGCATATCAACCCTTTTCGGGTTATTTAATGCCGAATCCAAAGATTTTGAAGAAAAAAATTTTTAATAGAATATATTTGTTGTTTTCACGTCGGTTTCTATTTAACCCATAGTTGGAACCCTAACAGGTACTACCACTCTGGGTCAGAGTGGACCTGGGAGCAATGGTAATTAAAGGGTGGCTCCACACTCCCCAAAGCCCACAAGCTGGGGCCTCACCACTGGATATAGTTTAAGGTCATATCCAGGACCCCCATTGAGGGACTTTTACCCTCTGCAGGGGGGCAGTCAGTGTATTCTAATGCCCCACCGACAGGGCCGAATTGGTTGGAATTACCAAGAATGCTGAACAACTCAGTATTATTTGGAAGGGAGGGACAGTTGAAGCTGCTTATTACATCAATTGTTGATGAGTGCAAGGCGTCAAAGTAAGGACAGTTATGATGCTCTATTTCTCTAACGACCAAGGGATTGAAGATGATCCACCTGAAGTAAAACTGGATAGAAGTGGAAGACAGAAAAAGCAACCGAGACAGCTATTAACATTTTAAAGCACATGGATACTATTAGTGCTGAACAGGATACAAATGAAAGACTAGGTATGCAGAATTTAGATTTTTGTTTGCATGAGTAAGACAAAGAGATTCTGTTATCAGTGAGATAAGGAACGAAGAACAAAGAAAAAGATATCTACACCTCGTGCAGTGTCGTCAGCAAGGTCAGTGTGTTGACTGGGAAAAGTATGTGGTGAACCGGGAGATCAGATGGAAAGAGATCTGGGCATGGAAGTGAGCAAGAACTTTGTTCCTAAGAAAATCATCCTATGATGCAATGCCTTTCCTGGTGAATCTTGTACGATGCAAAGTAAACAATGATGATAAATGTAGATGTGGGTAAAAAGGAACTCTCAAACATATTTTAACTGTGACTTGGCATTAAATCGATACACATAGAAGCATAATCGAGTCTTGAAAATCATAAAAAAGTTATTTCAACAGAAAGCAGAGAAGTTTGATAAAGGACAAATATGAAAAATGAAGATCAAAAAGATGAACTTTCATAGAACTGAAACAATGTGCGTCATGAAAAATCACTGAAAAATACAGTTAACGAAGGCAAGAAAGACGGAACTTGGCGGTAGATCTTCAGAACACATTGGTATTCCAACTTGTTCTTATACAGCAAAGACCAGACCTTGTTGTGGAAAATGAGGAAAAGAAGGTTGAGATTATGTTAGAGTTGACTGTAATCTCTAAGGATAAATTTGTAACTAAAGAAAACAAAAAATATGAGGCATCTGATGACCTACTGTTTGAGTCGCAGAAAAAGGGATCGAAAATTAATAATTGTTTTATTTGTATTATTTGAACTACTGTTCTCATTCTTGGGTTTTATTCTCATAAAATTTTGGTTGATGTAACTTCCGATTTTCTTCAGGTGTATCTCGTCAAACTTGGAAATCTTTCTGTCAAATTCTGGATTCTCTACAGAATTTTATGTACTTATGCACTTATGTTATTGTGCTGAAATAATAACATTATTCAGAAAGCCATTTTTAATGTGGGGAGGGTATTTTGTAACTATTCTGTATTTTTACCAAACAATTTAATAATAAAAAAAAAAATATGATATAGAAAAATTTGAATTTATCTTGAAAATACAATTTTAAAACACAGCGCGGTAGCATAAGTACACAAGCACTGAATTTTTAAAGGAATCCTATATTTAATTCAGGCAGGTAGCATGTTCTTATTCTGTCAGCCATGACCAAGAAGAAATCTTAAGTAACTCGCAATTGTATTCTTAGTATTGCTTGCACTGAAGATTGAACCTTCAACCTCCAGAAGAGTGTTACTTAGAAATGAATTTTACTTTATACATTATCAGTTATGCCATGGGTCCTTGATGTAACGGATATTAGGCAACACATAAAAAGAAAAGAAAACTAAGCAGTTAAAAATCAAATGTCTATTGTAGTATTTTCTTTTGTACAATAACCATTCACGAATTCCTGAAAAGAAACACGAATATAATAGTCACTCATATAACAGAACCAAAAACTAATACAGGAATGGAAACAAATTTTAAAACAATACAAGGTCGGAGTTTACATCAGACAAAACATTGTGAGAATAACAACCAAGTTGAGAACGATAGTTCGAATAATCTAAATTATCATTCCTCATCTCAAAAATTCAAAAACATTATCAAATTAATATTTTAATATTTTACTCACTTGCGTAAGTTGTGTTGTTTTTCCAGATCCAGTCTCTCCCACAATAATAACAACACTGTTATCTCGAACAATATTCAAAAGCTGGCGAGAAGAAAGAAAAAACGAATAAACACATGATCCGACATTTTTTTTTTTTTTTTTACACGGTGGTCACCACTTATCAAGGCCCGGAAGCCACTCAGGGATAAGGGTTATTGCAAGTACAGTACATTAGTGTGGAGATTTGAAAGTGTTTACTTAAGGGGGCGGTTCATTAGGAATTTGTTAACATTGGACTTGAAGACATCCAAGTTGTAGTCAGGTGGGAAGCAGGCAGACAGAACAGAGTTCCAGAGGCATGCAGTTCTAAGAAAGAAGCTTTGTTCATGGAATCCACGTTTTGATTTAGGCACAGATAAAGAGTGGGGGAAATTTTTCACAGTGGATTCAGCTAGACGGGTGTTTTTTCATGAAAGATTGGTGAAGGAGGACCAGAGATTGGAGTTCAGATGAGCACTTGCCATGGAAATAACGATAAAACAAGGACAGGCTCGCAACGTCTCTTCTGTGGGAGAGAGGTTGCAGGGTAGAGAAAAGGGCATCTCCCACTAAGCCATGAAGTCTATTTTGTACTCTGTCAAGGCAGGATAGGCTGTTTTTAGCAGCTCCTGCCCAGATACTGCCGACAAATTGGCGAAATGCACCAGAAGCTCCAATGTATGTGTCCAAGATTGGTCAATATGAAGAAACCAATTCTCCTCTATGACACTGATTATCCGCATGTTGTTCAACTGACCCTGTAGATACTGAACAAATTGGGCTACGAGACTCTGTCTCATCCGCCATATTCACCGAACCTCTTGTCCACCAATGATCACTTGTTCGAGCATCTCGACAATTTCTTGTCCAAAAAATGCTTCAAAAGTCGAGATGATACCAAATCGGTCTTCAATGACTTCATCGCTTCCAGAACTCTAGATTTCTATGCTAATAAATAATAATAAACTTGTTTCTTGTTGGCAAAAATGAGTCAATTCTAATGGTTCTTATTTCAATTAATAAAATTTGTTATGAAAGGAGTTGTGATCTTTTGAAGTTGAATGTCAAAAACCAACATTATTTTTGCAACAACCTAATACATAAACACATTCTCCATAAAAAAAATCAATCTTGGTCGCAAATAAATAATATAACTCATTATTATAATTTTTTTATCAATATCAATAAAAAAATTAAATAATTAATAAAAATATCAATATAAAGATTAATTGTGTAAATATATAAAAAAAAAATGCAGTCTTGGTTGCAAAAATCTGTTCAAACGTGCCATGATGATGGTTAAACAGGTGTTAACCGACATCTGCCCTTTTCTTAGTGAAGTTGGCTGGGATCTTTATTCCATACTTTGTTAGATTTTTCTTGTGAGTAAAAGTTACTCTTACTTCCTGTGTGTCTTATCGGTTTTGGAAAATCAGGTATGTCAGAAATAATGTAGGAAATTATGAAACGTGATGAAACTGACTGAAACATGGATCCATTATTAGTATGAAGGATTTCTATATAGCATATATGTTTAATAAACTATCATGACTCGTTACATAAAAAAAAAAAAAATCAAGATTAATTTATTATATTTCACAAAAAAAAAAATCAACATTAATTTATTATATTTCACATAAAAAAAAATCAAGATTACTTTATTTTATTTCACATAAACAAATCAAGATTAATTTATTATATTTCACAAAAAAAAAATCAAGATTAATTTATTATATTTCACATAAAAAAAAATCAAGATTAATTTATTATATTTCACATAAAAAAAAATCAACATTAATTTATTATATTTCACATAAAAAAAAATCAACATTAATTTATTATATTTCACATAAAAAAAAATCAAGATTAATTTTTTATATTTCACATAAAAAAAAATCAAGATTAATTTATTATATTTCACATAAAAAAAAAATCAATATTAATTTATTATATTTCACATAAAAAAAAAATCAATATTAATTTATTATATTTCACAAAAAAAAAATCAAGATTAATTTATTATATTTCACATAAAAAAAAAATCAACATTAATTTATTATATTTCACATAAAAAAAAATCAAGATTAATTTATTATATTTCACAAAAAAAAAATCAAGATTAATTTATTATATTTCACATGAAAAAAAATCAAGATTAATTTATTTTATTTCACATAAAAAAAAATCAAGATTAATTTATTATATTTCACAAAAAAAAAATCAAGATTAATTTATTATATTTCACAAAAAAAAAAATCAAGTTAATTTATTATATTTCACATAAAAAAATCAACATTAATTTATTATATTTCACATAAAAAAAAATCAAGATTAATTTATTATATTTCACATAAAAAAAATCAACATTAATTTATTATATTTCACATAAAAAAAATCAACATTAATTTATTATATTTCACATAAAAAAAAATCAATATTAATTTATTATATTTCACATAAAAAAAAATCAATATTAATTTATTATATTTCACATAAAAAAAAATCAACATTAATTTATTATATTTCACATAAAAAAAAATCAATATTAATTTATTATATTTCACATAAAAAAAATCAAGATTAATTTATTATATTTCACATAAAAAAAAATCAACATTAATTTATTATATTTCACATAAAAAAAAATCAACATTAATTTATTATATTTCACATAAAAAAAATCAAGATTAATTTATTATATTTCACATAAAAAAAATCAATATTAATTTATTATATTTCACATAAAAAAAAATCAATATTAATTTATTATATTTCACATAAAAAAAAATCAATATTAATTTATTATATTTCACATAAAAAAAAATCAACATTAATTTATTATATTTCACATAAAAAAAAATCAACATTAATTTATTATATTTCACATAAAAGAAAATCAACATTAATTTATTATATTTCACAAAAAAAAAATCAATATTAATTTATTATATTTCACAAAAAAAAATCAATATTAATTTATTATATTTCACAAAAGAAAATCAATATTAATTTATTATATTTCACAAAAAAAAATCAATATTAATTTATAATATTTCACATAAAAAACAAATCAATATTAATTTATTTTATTTCACATAAAAAAAATCAACATTAATTTATTATATTTCACATAAAAAAAATCAAGATTTATTTATTATATTTCACATAAAAAAAAATCAAGATTAATTTATTATATTTAACATAAAAAAAATCAACATTAATTTATTATATTTCACATAAAAAAAATCAAGATTAATTTATTATATTTCACAAAAAAAAAAAATCAACATTAATTTATTATATTTCACCTAAAAAAAATCAACATTAATTTATTATATTTCACATAAAAAAAATCAAGATTAATTTATTATATTTCACATAAAAAAATCAACATTAATTTATTATATTTCACATAAAAAAAATCAACATTAATTTATTATATTTCACATAAAAAAAATCAACATTAATTTATTATATTTCACATAAAAAAAATCAAGATTAATTTATTATATTTCACATAAAAAAATCAAGATTAATTTATTATATTTCACAGAAAAAAAATCAACATTAATTTATTATATTTCACAAAAAAAAAACAACATTAATTTATTATATTTCACAAAAAAAAAAAATCAAGATTAATTTATTATATTTCACAAAAAAAAAATCAACATTAATTTATTATATTTCACATAAAAAAAAAACAAGATTAATTTATTATATTTCACAAAAAAAAAAATCAAGATTAATTTATTATATTTCACATAAAAAAAATCAAGATTAATTTATTATATTTCACATAAAAAAAATCAAGATTAATTTATTATATTTCACAAAAAAAAAATCAAGATTAATTTATTATATTTCACATAAAAAAAAATCAAGATTAATTTATTATATTTCACATAAAAAAAATCAAGATTAATTTATTATATTTCACATAAAAAAAATCAAGATTAATTTATTATATTTCACAAAAAAAAAATCAAGATTAATTTATTATATTTCACATAAAAAAAATCAAGATTAATTTATTATATTTCACAAAAAAAAAATCAAGATTAATTTATTATATTTCACATAAAAAAATCAAGATTAATTTATTATATTTCACATAAAAAAAAATCAAGATTAATTTATTATATTTCACATAAAAAAAATCAAGATTAATTTATTATATTTCACATAAAAAAAATCAAGATTAATTTATTATATTTCACATAAAAAAAAATCAACATTAATTTATTATATTTCACAAAAAAAAAATCAAGATTAATTTATTATATTTCACATAAAAAAAAATCAAGATTAATTTATTATATTTCACAAAAAAAAAATCAATATTAATTTATTATATTTCACATAAAAAAAAATCAACATTAATTTATTATATTTCACATAAAAAAAAATCAACATTAATTTATTATATTTCACAAAAAAAAAAAATCAACATTAATTTATTATATTTCACATAAAAAAAATCAACATTAATTTATTATATTTCACAAAAAAAAAAAATCAACATTAATTTATTATATTTCACAAAAAAAAAAATCAAGATTAATTTATTATATTTCACAAAAAAAAAATCAACATTAATTTATTATATTTCACATAAAAAAAAATCAAGATTAATTTATTATATTTCACAAAAAAAAAAATCAAGATTAATTTATTATATTTCACAAAAAAAAAATCAACATTAATTTATTATATTTCACATAAAAAAAAATCAAGATTAATTTATTATATTTCACAAAAAAAAAAATCAAGATTAATTTATTATATTTCACATAAAAAAAATCAAGATTAATTTATTATATTTCACATAAAAAAAATCAAGATTAATTTATTATATTTCACATAAAAAAAATCAAGATTAATTTATTATATTTCACAAATAAAAAATCAAGATTAATTTATTATATTTCACATAAAAAAAAATCAAGATTAATTTATTATATTTCACATAAAAAAAAATCAAGATTAATTTATTATATTTCACATAAAAAAAATCAAGATTAATTTATTATATTTCACAAAAAAAAAATCAAGATTAATTTATTATATTTCACAAAAAAAAAATCAAGATTAATTTATTATATTTCACATAAAAAAAATCAAGATTAATTTATTATATTTCACATAAAAAAAAATCAACATTAATTTATTATATTTCACAAAAAAAAAAATCAACATTAATTTATTATATTTCACATAAACAAAAAATCAAGATTAATTTATTATATTTCACATAAAAAAAATCAACATTAATTTATTATATTTCACAAAAAAAAAATCAACATTAATTTATTATATTTCACATAAAAAAAAATCAACATTAATTTATTATATTTCACATAAAAAAAATCAAGATTAATTTATTATATTTCACATAAAAAAATCAACATTAATTTATTATATTTCACATAAAAAAAAATCAAGATTAATTTATTATATTTCACAAAAAAAAAAATCAAGATTAATTTATTATATTTCACATAAAAAAAATCAACATTACTTTATTATATTTCACATAAAAAAAATCAAGATTAATTTATTATATTTCACAAAAAAAAAAATCAACATTAATTTATTATATTTCACATAAAAAAAATCAACATTAATTTATTATATTTCACATAAAAAAAAATCAAGATTAATTTATTATATTTCACATAAAAAAATCAAGATTAATTTATTATATTTCACAAAAAAAAATCAACATTAATTTATTATATTTCACATAAAAAAACTCAACATTAATTTATTATATTTCACATAAAAAAAATCAAGATTAATTTATTATATTTCACATAAAAAAAATCAAGATTAATTTATTATATTTCACATAAAAAAATCAAGATTAATTTATTATATTTCACATAAAAAAAAATAAAGATTAATTTATTATATTTCACATAAAAAAATAAAGATTAATTTATTATATTTCACATAAAAAAAATCAAGATTAATTTATTATATTTCACATAAAAAAAATCAAGATTAATTTATTATATTTCACAAAAAAAAAATCAAGATTAATTTATTATATTTCACATAAAAAAAATCGAGATTAATTTATTATATTTCACATAAAAAAAATCAAGATTAATTTATTATATTTCACAAAAAAAAAATCAAGATTAATTTATTATATTTCACATAAAAAAAATCAAGATTAATTTATTATATTTCACATAAAAAAAAATCAAGATTAATTTATTATATTTCACATAAAAAAAATCAAGATTAATTTATTATATTTCACATAAAAAAAATCAAGATTAATTTATTATATTTCACATAAAAAAAATCAATATTAATTTATTATATTTCACATAAAAAAATCAAGATTAATTTATTATATTTCACATTAAAAAAAATCAAGATTAATTTATTATATTTCACAAAAAAAAAAAATCAAGATTAATTTATTATATTTCACATAAAAAAAATCAACATTAATTTATTATATTTCACATAAAAAAAATCAAGATTAATTTATTATATTTCACAAAAAAAAAAATCAACATTAATTTATTATATTTCACATAAAAAAAAATCAACATTAATTTATTATATTTCACATAAAAAAAAAATCAAGATTAATTTATTATATTTCACATAAAAAAAAATCAAGATTAATTTATTATATTTCACATAAAAAAAATCAACATTAATTTATTATATTTCACATAAAAAAAAATCAACATTGATTTATTATATTTCACAAAAAAAAAATCAACATTAATTTATTATATTTCACATAAAAAAAATCAAGATTAATTTATTATATTTCACATAAAAAAAATCAAGATTAATTTATTATATTTCACATAAAAAAATCAACATTAATTTATTATATTTCACATAAAAAAAATCAAGATTAATTTATTATATTTCACATAAAAAAAATCAAGATTAATTTATTATATTTCACATAAAAAAAAAAAATATTAATTTATTATATTTCACAAAAAAAAAATCAACATTAATTTATTATATTTCACATAAAAAAAATCAACATTAATTTATTATATTTCACATAAAAAAAATCAAGATTAATTTATTATATTTCACATAAAAAAAATCAAGATTAATTTATTATATTTCACATAAAAAAATCAAGATTAATTTATTATATTTCACATTAAAAAAAATCAAGATTAATTTATTATATTTCACAAAAAAAAAATCAACATTAATTTATTATATTTCACATAAAAAAAATCAACATTAATTTATTATATTTCACATAAAAAAAATCAAGATTAATTTATTATATTTCACAAAAAAAAAAATCAACATTAATTTATTATATTTCACATAAAAAAAAATCAACATTAATTTATTATATTTCACATAAAAAAAAAATCAAGATTAATTTATTATATTTCACATAAAAAAAAATCAAGATTAATTTATTATATTTCACATAAAAAAAATCAACATTAATTTATTATATTTCACATAAAAAAAAATCAACATTGATTTATTATATTTCACAAAAAAAAAATCAACATTAATTTATTATATTTCACATAAAGAAAATCAAGATTAATTTATTATAATTCACATAAAAAAAATCAATATTAATTTATTATATTTCACATAAAAAAAATCAACATTAATTTATTATATTTCACATAAAAAAAATCAACATAAATTTATTATATTTCACATAAAAAAAAATCAAGATTAATTTATTATATTTCACATAAAAAAAAATCAAGATTAATTTATTATATTTCACATAAAAAAAATCAAGATTAATTTATTATATTTCACATAAAAAAAATCAACATTAATTTATTATATTTCACATAAAAAAAAATCAACATTAATTTATTATATTTCACATAAAAAAAAATCAAGATTAATTTATTATATTTCACATAAAAAAAATCAAGATTAATTTATTATATTTCATATAAAAAATCAACATTAATTTATTATATTTCACATAAAAAAATCAACATTAATTTATTATATTTCACATAAAAAAAAAAATCAAGATTAATTTATTATATTTCACATAAACAAAAAAATCAAGATTAATTTATTATATTTCACATAAAAAAATCAACATTAATTTATTATATTTCACATAAAAAAAATCAAGATTAATTCATTATATTTCACATAAAAAAAATCAAGATTAATTTATTATATTTCACATAAAAAAATCAACATTAATTTATTATATTTCACATAAAAAAATCAACATTAACTTATTATATTTCACATAAAAAAAAAATCAAGATTAATTTATTATATTTCACATAAAAAAAATCAAGATTAATTCAGTATATTTCACATAAAAAAAAAATCAAGATTAATTTATTATATTTCACATAAAAAAAATCAAGATTAATTTAGTATATTTCACATAAAAAAAAAATCAAGATTAATTTATTATATTTCACATAAAAAAAATCAACATTAATTTATTATATTTCACATAAAAAAAAAATCAAGATTAATTTATTATATTTCACATAAAAAAAATCAAGATTAATTTATTATATTTCACATGAAAAAAAATCAAGATTAATTTATTATATTTCACATAAAAAAAATCAAGATTAATTTATTATATTTCACATAAAAAAAATCAAGATTAATTTATTATATTTCACATAAAAAAAAATCAAGATTAATTTATTATATTTCACATAAAAAAATCAAGATTAATTTATTATATTTCACATGAAAAAAAATCAAGATTAATTTATTATATTTCACATAAAAAAAATCAAGATTAATTTATTATATTTCACATGAAAAAAAATCAAGATTAATTTATTATATTTCACATAAAAAAAAAATCAAGATTAATTTATTATATTTCACATAAAAAAAAAATCAACATTAAATTATTATATTTCACATAAAAAAATCAAGATTAATTTATTATATTTCACATAAAAAAAATCAATATTAATTTATTATATTTCACAAAAAAAAATCAACATTAATTTATTATATTTCACATAAAAAAATCAAGATTAATTTATTATATTTCACAAAAAAAAAATCAATATTAATTTATTATATTTCACATAAAAAAAATCAAGATTTATTATATTTCACATAAAAAAAAAATCAAGATTAATTTATTATATTTCACATAAAAAAAAAATCAAGATTAATTTATTATATTTCACATAAAAAAATCAAGATTAATTTATTATATTTCACAAAAAAAAATCAATATTAATTTATTATATTTCACATAAAAAAAATCAAGATTTATTATATTTCACATAAAAAAAAAATCAAGATTAATTTAGTATATTTCACATAAAAAAAAAATCAAGATTAATTTATTATATTTCACATAAAAAAATCAACATTAATTTATTATATTTCACATAAAAAAAATCAAGATTAATTCATTATATTTCACATAAAAAAAATCAAGATTAATTTATTATATTTCACATAAAAAAATCAACATTAATTTATTATATTTCACATAAAAAAATCAACATTAACTTATTATATTTCACATAAAAAAAAAATCAAGATTAATTTATTATATTTCACATAAAAAAAATCAAGATTAATTCAGTATATTTCACATAAAAAAAAAATCAAGATTAATTTATTATATTTCACATAAAAAAAAAATCAAGATTAATTTAGTATATTTCACATAAAAAAAAAATCAAGATTAATTTATTATATTTCACATAAAAAAAATCAACATTAATTTATTATATTTCACATAAAAAAAAAATCAAGATTAATTTATTATATTTCACATAAAAAAAATCAAGATTAATTTATTATATTTCACATGAAAAAAAATCAAGATTAATTTATTATATTTCACATAAAAAAAATCAAGATTAATTTATTATATTTCACATAAAAAAAATCAAGATTAATTTATTATATTTCACATAAAAAAAAAATCAAGATTAATTTATTATATTTCACATAAAAAAATCAAGATTAATTTATTATATTTCACATGAAAAAAAATCAAGATTAATTTATTATATTTCACATAAAAAAAATCAAGATTAATTTATTATATTTCACATGAAAAAAAATCAAGATTAATTTATTATATTTCACATAAAAAAAATCAAGATTAATTTATTATATTTCACATAAAAAAAAAATCAACATTAAATTATTATATTTCACATAAAAAAATCAAGATTAATTTATTATATTTCACATAAAAAAAATCAATATTAATTTATTATATTTCACAAAAAAAAAATCAACATTAATTTATTATATTTCACATAAAAAAATCAAGATTAATTTATTATATTTCACAAAAAAAAAATCAATATTAATTTATTATATTTCACATAAAAAAAATCAAGATTTATTATATTTCACATAAAAAAAAAATCAAGATTAATTTATTATATTTCACATAAAAAAAAAATCAAGATTAATTTATTATATTTCACATAAAAAAATCAAGATTAATTTATTATATTTCACAAAAAAAAATCAATATTAATTTATTATATTTCACATAAAAAAAATCAAGATTTATTATATTTCACATAAAAAAAAAATCAAGATTAATTTAGTATATTTCACATAAAAAAAAAATCAAGATTAATTTATTATATTTCACATAAAAAAAAAATCAAGATTAATTTATTATATTTCACATAAAAAAAATCAAGATTAATTTATTATATTTCACATAAAAAAAAAAATCAAGATTAATTTATTATATTTCACATAAAAAAAATCAAGATTAATTTATTATATTTCACATAAAAAAATCAAGATTAATTTATTATATTTCACATAAAAAAAAAATCAAGATTAATTTATTATATTTCACATAAAAAAAATCAAGATTAATTTATTATATTTCACATAAAAAAAATCAAGATTAATTTAGTATATTTCACATAAAAAAAAATCAAGATTAATTTATTATATTTCACATAAAAAAAATCAAGATTAATTTAGTATATTTCACATAAAAAAAAAATCAAGATTAATTTATTATATTTCACACAAAAAAATCAAGATTAATTTATTATATTTCACATAAAAAAAATCAAGATTAATTTATTATATTTCACATAAAAAAAATCAAGATTAATTTATTATATTTCACATAAAAAAAATCAAGATTAATTTATTATATTTCACATAAAAAAATCAACATTAATTTATTATATTTCACATAAAAAAAATCAAGATTAATTCATTATATTTCACATAAAAAAAATCAAGATTAATTTATTATATTTCACATAAAAAAATCAACATTAATTTATTATATTTCACATAAAAAAATCAACATTAACTTATTATATTTCACATAAAAAAAAAATCAAGATTAATTTATTATATTTCACATAAAAAAAATCAAGATTAATTCAGTATATTTCACATAAAAAAAAAATCAAGATTAATTTATTATATTTCACATAAAAAAAAAAATCAAGATTAATTTAGTATATTTCACATAAAAAAAAATCAAGATTAATTTATTATATTTCACATAAAAAAAATCAACATTAATTTATTATATTTCACATAAAAAAAAAATCAAGATTAATTTATTATATTTCACATAAACAAAATCAAGATTAATTTATTATATTTCACATGAAAAAAAATCAAGATTAATTTATTATATTTCACATGAAAAAAAATCAAGATTAATTTATTATATTTCACATAAAAAAAATCAAGATTAATTTATTATATTTCACATAAAAAAAAAATCAAGATTAATTTATTATATTTCACATAAAAAAATCAAGATTAATTTATTATATTTCACATGAAAAAAAATCAAGATTAATTTATTATATTTCACATAAAAAAAATCAAGATTAATTTATTATATTTCACATGAAAAAAAATCAAGATTAATTTATTATATTTCACATAAAAAAAAAATCAAGATTAATTTATTATATTTCACATAAAAAAAAAATCAACATTAAATTATTATATTTCACATAAAAAAATCAAGATTAATTTATTATATTTCACATAAAAAAAATCAATATTAATTTATTATATTTCACAAAAAAAAAATCAACATTAATTTATTATATTTCACATAAAAAAATCAAGATTAATTTATTATATTTCACAAAAAAAAAATCAATATTAATTTATTATATTTCACATAAAAAAAATCAAGATTTATTATATTTCACATAAAAAAAAAATCAAGATTAATTTATTATATTTCACATAAAAAAAAATCAAGATTAATTTATTATATTTCACATAAAAAAATCAAGATTAATTTATTATATTTCACAAAAAAAAATCAAGATTAATTTATTATATTTCACATAAAAAAAATCAAGATTTATTATATTTCACAAAAAAAAATCAAGATTAATTTATTATATTTCACATAAAAAAAATCAAGATTTATTATATTTCACAAAAAAAAAATCAATATTAATTTATTATATTTCACATAAAAAAAAAATCAAGATTAATTTATTATATTTCACATAAAAAAAAAATCAAGATTAATTTATTATATTTCACATAAAAAAAATCAAGATTTATTATATTTCACAAAAAAAAAATCAATATTAATTTATTATATTTCACATAAAAAAAAATCAAGATTAATTTATTATATCTTACATAAAAAATCTTATTTTCTGTCAAATAATTGTGATTTTGTGTTAATTTTTTTCTGATTGATTTGCATATGTGCATATGATACTCACCTCATTGCGTACAGCAAAAATTGGTAAGAATTGCCTCTGTTCTGAATACGTTCTTCGTTTTGCAAAATCACTTACGGCCTCATTTTTGTCAGGCATAAGATCAGCAAATTTGTGGTCTGATTTGAAATCAACATCTCCACTTTCATTCACTTTTTCATCCTGTAAGGAAACATTGAGGAAAATGGTTAATTTTATTATAGATGAATTTGTTTTGCTGTTTTATGGTTCTTCGGTGTGAAGACTAACACCACTCGAAAGCTAGGGATCAAGCCTTAAACCATATAGTTGATAGTTGTCAGCTCTATCCATTAGGCCAGCAAGAGAATCAGTCATAAATGACATCTCCAATGTCTATTTATATAAATGCTTGAACACCACTTCCACAGTGCTCAATTTGTTTATTTACATTACACTCTAGCCAAAAAAAAGAGGGGGGTGGGGCTAACAGTCATATACAAACCTGAAGAAGTCTGAAAAGTTGATGTAATGAGTTTGGAATATCTTGAATGTTCAAATAGAAAGGAAGAGAAAAATATATAGAAAGAGGTGTTTACATACAAAAAGAAACTTAATATATATATATGTGTCTAGCCGCACTGATGAGCTGTGAAACAGCGAAACAGTACTGTATGTGGATGACTATATATATATATATATATATATATTCAAATAAGGGAGTGGTCACCAACAATGTGTGTTTTTTAACATTATTTTATTATTCCGTGTCTTGGTTTTTCATTGAAAATTATAAATTATGTTTAGATCATTGTAATAATGTTTTTAAATCATTGAAATCGTTTTAAACGAGTTTCAGACGTTCTGTGAAGCATCCTCTTCAGAAATTATTTTCAAAATGTGTTGGAGATGTAAAAATAGCATTTTTGTAGTTCATTTGAAATGTTTCCAAGAGGTGGAAACGTGTAAGTGTCTACTATCCATTGGAATTTTATTGGGCTGTGGTCACTTCTGTCTTGTGTTTCTCTCTCTCACTCTCTCTGCTTGTGTTTTTTCTTTTCCTTTAGGGTAGGGTGTGTGTGTGTGTGTTTTGTTTTATTGGTTTGAAGAATGTGTCTACTGTTTTATAGTATTATGAAGTTATTTGCTTCCTTAGGAAGGTAACTGTGATCCAAGGCCATTACTAATGTGTATGTGTGAGGAGGGGGGTGCAGCTCTTCTGAAATAAGGGTAGGGGTGCTTTCATTCTATTTTGATATTTAATTTTTGGATTCTTAGATTTTAGTATTGTGATTTTTCGTTTCAGTCTTAGACTGTTCGGGTATTCTTTATATTATGTTTGTTTAGATAGAGGGGTGTATTTAAAAATATGTATAGGGGATTTTTTAATGTTTCTATTTATTTGTCTCCCCATGTGGGTAACCCTACTTAACCTCGAAACCAACAACACTAGGAAACACTTAGAACCATAGTATAATATCTGTTCCAACACCTCGTTCCCCCTTCAGTCAGTGGAGGAGAAATCTCTCATGACAGACAACTATCATCCCTTCTATCATCCCCCCCTCCCATACCTATACCCCTCTAATTGGCCCCTCCCCTCTGGGGAACGAGATCTTCCCCACACTAGGAACTGATCCTGGGTCTGGCCATACCCACATGGGGAGACAAATAAATAGAAACATTAAAAAAATCCCCTATACATATTTTTAAATACATCCCTCTATCTAAACAAACATAATATAAAGAATACCCGAACAGTCTAAGACTGAAACAAAAAAATCACAATACTAAAATCTAAGAATCCAAAAAATAAATATCAAAATAGAATTAAAGCACCCCTACCCTTATTTCAGAAGAGCTGGTTATCCCCCCGCTCCTCACACATGCACATTAGTGACAACCTTGGATCACAGTCACCTTCCTAGGGAAGCAAATAACTTCATAATACTATAAAACAGTACACACATTCTTCAAACCAATAAAAGAAAACACACACACATCCTAGCCTAAAGGAAAAGAAAAAACACAAGCAGAGTGAGAGAGAGAAACACAAGACAGGAGTGACCACAGCCCAATAAAACAGTAATAAAAATTGAACATTCCAATAAATAGTAGACATTTACACGTTTCCACCTCTTGGAAACACTTCAAATGAACTACGAAAATGCTATTTTTACATCTCCAACATATTTGAAAATAATTTCTGAAGAGGACGCTTCACAGAACGTCTGAAACGCGTAAAAACGATTTCAATGATTTAAAAACATTATTACAATGATCCAAACATAATTCTCAATGAAAAACCAAGACACGGAATAATAAAATAATGTTAAAAAATACACATTGTTGGTGACTACTCCCTTATTTAAATATACATCTTTCTTTCGTTGGAATTTCTTAACCCATTTTATATAAATATATATATATATATATATATATATATATATATTGTATAAAATATTGTAGGATAAGTTTTTAAAAAAAAGGAAATAGTTTGGCAAACTGTTGTTTTTTAATCCAAGAAAATATATTGCTTTCAATTAATGAGAATATTTGTAAACATTTTGGTGCTTCTTCATTATTATAGCAAAATTCGGAAATCGAAATGTTGATTTTCAATTGAAACAAATTGTATCTACTGAACTGTCATGTCGCAGTAATGAAAATATCCAAAACTTATGAAAAACAATAAGGTGAAAATTAATTATTAAACAAAATAGTTTTTGAAGAAATTAGGAATTTTAGCTATTCCCCTTGTATTTATGTCACATGTCACGTGAGAAAACAAACATAACCAAAATCATTTTTCTGTTGAATCATGGAAGACCAAAATAATTGTGACATGACAATAAGGTAAATAACATTACTTATTGTTGAAACTGACAATAAATGGAAGTAGTTATTATGTTTTTTTGAAGTAAATATCAACTTTTCGGCTGGCTGATTTCACTAGAATAATGAAGAAGCACTCTTTTTTATCGGCTGACATGTATATATTTTTTGAGTACTCTTGCAGAACTTGACCCAGACCCTTGGGATTTTTTGTCAATTACGGTTCGGGCACAAAAAAAAATAACAAAAACCTACTGTAAATTTACTGAAAATAAATGTTTAGTTTCCTCAAGAAAAGTTGAATTTTGTATTGTTTGTTTACTTTTATTATTGTTTTTGCAATTTTTTTATCAACAAAAATTGTTTTTTCTTTCTAAGAAAAGATGATTTTTTTTTTTACCTTGAATTGTTTAGATGAAAGATTTTTTTCAAGAAAATTTACATTTTTTTTTTAAGAAAATTGGCAGTAAAGGTTTTTTTTGGAAAACAAAATTTTTTTATAAGAAAAGATTTATTTTTATGAAAACTGTAAATTGTTAGGTGAAAGTATAGAAAAGTTTGTTTTTTTTAAGAGAATGTACAAATTATTTTTTGCCAACAGATGCAAAAAAAATGTTGATTTAACATTTCAACATTTGAACAATGCTCAGCTTAATCCAGTGATTGCTGGTCGAGCCCTAACTAATTGACGGAAAATCCTAAGGATTCAGGTCAAATTCCGTAAGAGTACCATGCTTTTTAATTTCGTATTTTTTTTCAATTTTTTGAGTGGGTTATCAGTGATTGCAAACTAACAAATTTGACCAAAATGCAAAAATTCAATATTTAAAGATTTTTAAGAGGTGCTCAGTTTCTAATACATAGTCCTAGTAAATCGATCCACCTTATTGGAAACACGAAACCAAATTATTGCAAGTATGTTTGGGAGAGTTTCTTTTAATTTTTTTTTAATATTTTCAGCAAATTATTATCGATCTGATACTCAGCTACCAGATTCTGTAAAAAATTCTTAAATGCCAAAAATTCAATATTTAAAGATTTTTAAGGATCGCTCAGTTTCTAATATAACATAAGTAGATATAGAAGTTTGTGGTGGTTTCACAATGAAACTTGTTATAAATTAGTTATTAATGTTATTTTTTAAGTAAAAATAATATTTACGCTTAGATATAAATTCCGAAACTCATTTAACTCGAAATAATTTACCCATATTGTAAACACATTCTGTTTACTTTAAGTTTCGTTTAGTGATGTCATAGGACTGATGAATCACCAGCGGTGATATTTCCCCAAATAAAAAAAATGGCAACAACATTACTGTTACGTTTGACGTTCATCTTTTATGCTGTTATGTTTGCAGGTTGAACCAAATAACGTATAAGGCAACACAAATGAAGACTCAACAAACAAAGGTAGATCAATAAGAAGTGTATTAGGAAAAGTATATTTATAGTATATTTACATAATGGTTGTCAAGTAAGAGAGTCTTGGCTGGAGAACATATCTGCTCTCGGCTCGGCATTCGGTAGCTTCTGGTTAACACACACTCAGACTAACCGAGTCTTGCTATTTATGTGTTATATTATCCACATATGTAAATGAGTGGGTGCCACCACAACAATTACAAAGAAAACCACCTAATTTATTAAATAAAAATTAAGTATAATGTTATAATTAAAAAGAGATATATAAAAACATGCATGGGTATGATGAAAATACTATACCAAAATGTCGAAGCAATCGGTCCAGTGCTTATTTAGATTATCGATTACGAACAAACATACATTTAACATTTTTACTTATATAGATATATATAAAATGAAATTTTAGTGTCATGCCCATGTGCATTTTATTTTCTTTTGATAGGTTGATAATTGCTATTTCTTCTGAGGAGTTAAGGCCAGAATAGATTCATTGATTGATATAAAAATTAAATGAATGATTGTGTGCTACGAAACAAGTGCTGTCACGAATTGTGAATGTATACATACTTAAAGGAATAAATTGTAAGATGATCAACATCATGAAACCTGGAATATAAATTTTTGTGATTTGTTTGTTATATGCTCTGTAATTACATTGAGCTTCATAAATTAAAGATTGGTATAAATAAAAGGTGAAATATAATCAAATAAGCATATTTTTCCACAGAAATATATATATATATATATATATATATATGCATACATATATATTTTCATTAAATAAAATAGACATTTTTTATCTATTAATTCTGTTTTTGATCCTTTCCAAATAATTGTCCTCACTTTTGGTAGGAACTGGCTGATGTAATTACCACATTTGTTGTAAGTCCGAGTATTTTCCAATCCTTCTAGGTTCATTATGAGGGATAGATTAATCTAACTGATTTTGAACAATTTATAATTTTTTTTTTAATTTAATAATGTATATTCATTTGCTTAACTATTTTAACAACTTTAAAAATATTTCAGGATGTTACAACTATTGGTATAGTTTATTTTATTGATAGTAATTTTTTTAGTTTTTATTAGTAGTGCTTCAAGTTTTTCAAGTTTTCAAAGTACTAGCCATGCCAGAAGTTAGGAACTATGTTAGCTGACTATAACCTCAACGTTTTCTCTTTTGGTTGGACCGATATAGGAAAATGCAAAAAAAAATGATTACAAAATTAAATGAACATTGAATGTATTTTTTTTTAGATGAATTGCGGTGTGCTATGCACCGATGAAGTTTTTTTTGTGAATAGTTAGTAACTTTTGTAACCCAATAATGTGTATATTTGAAAAAATAGGCAGAAACAATTGTTTGTAAATAAAATTTTTTTGAATGAACTAGGATTATATATATATATATGTATTTATAATTACATATAATAAATTTTATAGATAAAAAAAAAAAAAAAATGTATATATGTAAAAATAAAATATTTTTAACCTTTATATATCTAATTTTAAATAAATAAGAATGTAAATATACAAACTACTAATTATAGTGGGAGTGATAAGTAGTTAAATGGATTAATCCAAATCATATAAATACAAGACTGATAAATTAAAAAATGTATCCATTTTAAATGTGGAAATTGATGAATCGCACAGGTAAGAAATTCATTTTTATACTATGATAAGGTTAGTAATTGCAATTAAGAATAGGAAATTGGATCAAATTTTTGTAACATGTCTTCTTCCTAAGATTAAGGGTGGTGGTGTTTGATCAACACTGCTGGGGAGCCATGATGTAATATACTATTTTGTTTTTAAATCCCCGAAACAGTGTTTCATGGTAAACAACTGATGATCCCTTAAAAAATATAAAAAAAATGGTATTATAGTAAATTCGAGAGAGTTGATGCAGTGATTGCAGGTGATTAAATGACTTACTGACTAGATGTTTTTTTTTTGTTTTTTTTAACGAATGATAAAAAGTAAATTTTTGTATGGTTTCAAATGTTAAAAACTTCAAAGACTATATATATATATATATATATATATACATCAAGAAGTAAAAATTAAATTTACAAGCAAAAAGCTTCTGTAAACTGGAAGCAAATATAAATATTAATATTTATATAGTAATCGCAACCAAATAAAAAAAAGCTGAATACAACCAAAATAGGAAATGGAGCTTGTCATAAAAAAACACAATTTAAATCTGTAAATTATAATTTACTATAATTTATTGTTTAATAGGATACTCAAAAGTAAATATTAAGATTTCCTTAATCTGCAGAGTTTCAAAGAATGTGTTTTTTTTCATCAGAGGAAAGATATTAGCAAATGGTTATCATAGTAAAGCTATGAATTTGCTGGTACTGGTATGAATTTAAACTGCATTACATGAAAACTAATCAAATATGCAAAAAAAAAAAGTTAATGTAAAGAGTTCATGAAATGAAGAAAAGAAATTAAAAATTAAAAATCCAGGTGATATCGTATGGCTAGGTATTTCCAAAGGTGAAATAATCATAACAATCAATCTTCTCGTAAAAAGTAGTCGAATTTACAATGTTGACAAATAGTTCCAAATTAAAAATCTGATATATCTTTGTTTAGATAATCATAACACAGGACATTCACTTAGGGTTAATAGAAAGATTTATTTACAAAGCGGATACAAGACGAGAATCTGTCTCGCTCTGTGTCTTGGAACTCTCTCATTCCCGGAGGAATATTTCTACATTGTCTGTATATTATTGTACGGAGGGGTGCTAGGTCATTCCATTATAACAAAATCCAAAATATGCATAATCCAAATCTGTAGAAAAATCCAGTTTGCAAGCAGTCGAGGAAAAAAAATTATTTTGAAGCGTTAAAGTTTTTTTTCAACTTTTTGAGCAACTGGCATAGTGCATATAAGTTAAAAAGAAAAAATTCAACATTGTAAAGTGTCTTGTAATTTCTTAACTTAGATTTCAAAGTAAAGATTTTACATTTTCATAAACTATGAATCTCAAATTCAATCTTGCTACAATAACAAATACAAACGAATACCTTTATAAAACCAATAACAATATAATAATACAAAAACAAAATAAAAAGATCTTTGACAAAAACAAAAACACTTCTACCTTTTCTTCTTCTTTCTTAACCCCCATGATTTCACCGATATTTGTTCCTGCCAATTCCCAGTGTTTTGCCTGCGCCTTTTTCCGTTCTTTTTGTTCTCGGTGGGCTCTGACAACTTGACAGCCTTTTCTTGATACGACGGCCATATCAGAAGTTGCATCCTAAAAAATGACAAAGCGAATCAATAAAAAAATTTTTTAAATGATAATCCGTTGGTTTTATACAAGTATATAACTCATCTAGACTTCTTTCTTTTTTGTCGCCTTTAGCTAACTGTGGTTTGAGTTGTCCCCCTTTGCAAATTGGCTGTTTGGAGAAATGGAAAACTAGATGGCTCTGGTTGATAGTCAATTTGCATAAGTGGAGAAATGGGCAGCATATAAACGGTACTTTTTTTAAGCAGGGTGAAGAGCGCAGAGAGTGAAACAACGGTTGGAAGAAGTGGCGGTGAATTCTTTTTATGACGGTGAATTATTTTTGGACGTTGAAGAGCTCGACTTTTTGGAAGGAACAGCTGTTGCTTATATATATTTTTTTTATTTCTTTTTTTTTTCTACTTCACTACAAGCTATTTCGGCGGGAACTATGGAAGCAAAGAGGATCAGCAGTGAAATGCTTAAGACGTTCTCTGGAGAGGGAGATGTTATAACCTGGCTGACCAAGGTTAAACTTGTCGCTAAGTTGCGGGACATTGCGGATGTAGCCAGCTTGATACCGCTGTATCTTGATGGTGATGCTCTGGCCCTATATCTGGAGATGCGGGAGGAGGATCGACTGTCTGTTGACGCCATTGAGGAAAAGTTGAAGGAAGCATTTACCGAAGGCTGTTAGGACAGTGGTTGAGAGATGCAGCCGGTGTCAATCAATCGACCCTGCGCCGAGTAGACACGAAGCTGGTGAGGTTCAGGTGGCAGAGAACTGGAGCAGGTTGGCAATAGACGTAACGTACTATCGACAGAGGCCGTATCTGTCAATGGTCGACTGTGAACCAGGAAGAGTAGCCATCTGGAGGGAAATCAAGGCGGAAAATGCAGGTGAAATTGCAAAGGTCTTGGAAGAGGTGTTTTTGGAGAGGGGTCCAGTGACGAAAGTGCTAATGGATAATGGAACTGCCTTTCGCTCAGCTGCCATGGAGAATGTGTTAAATAAGTGGGGAGTGCAGCGCTATTTCAGGGCTGCATATAGACCAGGCGGAAATGCAATTGTGGAGCGGCATCACAGGACCATTAAGGCTATAGCTGAAAGGGGCCAGATTTCGCCGCCAGAAGCTGTCTTCTGGTATAATATAGCTCCAAAGTCAGGGCAAAAAGTGGAGTCAGTGCCGCAGAGGGCAGTCTTCAAGTACGAGTGGCGGCATCCCCGAACTGCACAGGTACCCGTGGAGGAAGGCAAGAAGCGAGCGACTGTGCGAGTGGGAGAGGAAGTGTGGATCAAACCGCCTGATGCTCGCTGTACCACACGCTGGGGGAGGGGCATTGTGACAAGTGTCCAGTCCCCGAACAATGTATCTATTGACGGCATCCCTCGACACATCCTTGATGTGCGACCGGTAGTGGTGTCATCAGAGGAAGACAGCAACCTCGAGCCAAGTAGCGACGTTCACGAAGAGGCTCCGCGGAGATCGCAGCGAGAGAGACGGCCGCCATGTTGGTCGAGCGACTACGTGATGGGTTGACATGTGATGATCGTGTAGATCAAGGGGGCGTGTGGTTTGAGTTGTCCCCCTTTGCAAATTGGCTGTTTGGAGAAATGGAAAACTAGATGGCTCTGGTTGATAGTCAATTTGCATAAGTGGAGAAATGGGCAGCATATAAACGGTACTTTTTTTAAGCAGGGTGAAAAGCGCAGAGAGTGAAACGACGGTTGGAAGAAGTGGCAGTGAATTCTTTTTATGACAGTGAATTATTTTTGGACGTTGAAGAGCTCGACCTTTTGGAAGGAACAGCTGTGGCTTATATATATTTTTTTTATTTCTTTTTTTTTTCTACTTCACTACACTAACTTTTGATGAGAAAGAGAAAGAGGGCATCTGTCGAATGCGTATGTAATAAAAAGGAATCTACTGTTTGAAAAACTCGATAATAGATTAAGATTTAACAGTTAGAAAGACCAAAGAAGTGTGAAATTGTTTTTAATAAATAATGCTTTTTATCTGTTATATAAAAGGCAAAATTTATGTGTGTGTTTGTATGTCTCACAAAAACTTTTGACAAACGCGTCGGAACCTGACCAGATCGGTATCATTCTCAAGCTCAAGACGACAAATATTGAAAAATTGGCCAAAAACATTAATTCCTTCACCCTCAACTGGGAAGTTTTCTACAAGGAGGAGTTGGTTTTTGCGTCGCCATTATCGCAAGTCATCGTATCGGTTGGATTGATTATGCTTAATTTCAATGTTTGGAACTTCCAACCAAGTGATGGAAACATCGGATAAGGCGTCACTTTTTTTTTGTTAACCTTTTTTTCTCTTTCACGTTACAGGTTCAAGCCAGCCTACCTACAACTACTTTTTTTTTAACCTTTTTTTCTCTTTCACGTTACAGGTTCAAGCTAGCCTACCTACAACTACTTTTTTATTTTTAACCTTTTTTTCTCTTTCACGTTACAGGTTCAAGCTAGCCTACATACAACTACTTTTTTATTTTTAACCTTTTTTTCTCCTTCACGTTACAGGTTCAAGCTACGGTTACTTTTTTCTTTTAACCTTTTTTTCTCTTTCACGTTATAGGTTCAAGCCAGCCTACATACAACTACTTTTTTTTTTAACCTTTTTTTCTCTTTCACATTACAGGTTCAAGCTACGGTTACTTTTTTCTTTTAACCTTTTTTTCTCTTTCACGTTACAGGTTCAAGTCAGCCTACATACAACTACTTTTTTATTTTTAACTTTTTTTTCTCCTTCACGTTACAGGTTCAAGCTAAAACTACTTTTTTCTTTTAACCTTTTTTTCTCTTCACGTTACAGGTTCAAGCCAGCCTACATACAACTACTTTTTTTTAGCCTTTTTTTCTCTTTCACGTTACAGGTTCAAGCTACGGCTACTTTTTTCTTTTAACCTTTTTTTCTCTTTCACGTTACAGGTTCAAGCCAGCCTACATACAACTACTTTTTTTTTAACCTTTTTTTCTCTTTCACGTTACAGTTCAAGCCAGCCTACCTACTAACCACCTCTGTCTACTGTTGTTTTGATCCCCCACCCCCTGCTACTACTACTTTCTTTTTTTTTTTTTTTACAACCTCTGTAGTCCTTTACTACATCACCTACACACACCCAGGCAACGGGCACCCCTGCTACTGTTGTTTTGATTCCCTCTCCCCCCTCCATCAGGGTTCCTTACTACACCACTCAAACACCCGGGCAACGCCAGGCACCCCTGCAAGTAAAAAATAAAATTGAATTTTTTTCTTTCAAATTTTCGAATAGTAAAATATTAATCTTCAGGAAATTGGACAGACGCCAAAATACAGTAATCAAACATATAAATATCACTTTTGACTTAACTACAAACATCTCAAGCCATGCTAGGGATTACCACCACCACTGCATATAAGAGGAAGAAAAAGAAGAAAAAAACAAAACAAAAACAAAAGAACTGTCCAATTTCATGAAGATGAATCTTTTACTATTCAAAAATTTGAAAAGAAATTCAATTTTTAATAAATAGCAATATTTATTAAAAACAATTTCACACTCGTCTGGTCTTCCTGTTAAATTAAAAAAAATTTTTTTTTTTTTTTACACAGTGGTCACCACTTATCAAGGCCTGGAAGCCACTCAGGGATAAGGGTTACTGCAAGTACATTACGTTAGTGTGGAGATTTGATGAAGTGTTTACTTAAGAGGGCGGTTCATTAGGAATTTGTTAACGTTGGACTTGAACACATCCAAGTTTTAGTCAGGTGGGAAGCAGGCAGACTGAACAGAGTTCCACAGGCGTGCAGTTCTAAGAAAGAAGCTTTGTTCATGGAATCCATGTTTTGATTTAAGTACAGATAAAGAGTGGGGGAAATTTTTCACAGTGGATTCAGCTAGACGGGTGTTTTTCGTGAAAGATTGGTGAGGGGGGGGGGACCAGAGATTGGAGTTCAGATGAGCACCTGCCATGGAAATAATGATAAAACAAGGATATGCTCGCAACGTCTCTTCTGTGGGAGAGAGGTTGCAGGGTAGAGAAAAGGGCATCCCCCACTAAGCCACGAAGTCTATTTTGTACTCTGTCAAGGCAGGATAGGCTGTTTTTAGCAGCTCCTGCCCAGATATGGCAGCAGTATTCCATCCTTAGATGTACTTGGCTTTTATATAGATAGAGAATTGCATCAGTAGTGAGATATCTTCTGGAGCGGTAGAAGGATCCCACCATCTTTCCAGCGACCTTGGCAACAGACTTGATGTACGTGTTCCATTTTAGATCAGGAGTAAAGGTCAAACCCAGAAGCGTGTCAAAACACGGGGCCTCTCCCAGACGAGAGCCATCCATCCCAATTGATGCCAGATGGGGATCAGAGCGTTGATGATGTAAGGATAGGAGTTTGGTTTTAGATGCATTAAAGATAACCAGCCATGTCTTCCCCCACTGAACCAAGCGCTCAAGATCAGAGGAGAGAGAATCAGAGAGAACTTTGTCATTTACAGCCTTTGATGTGTTGCCGTAGAAGGTCGTGTCATCAGCATAGATGTCAATGAATGATTTAAGTATGTGTCTAGGGAGGTCATTGATGTAGATCAGGAAGAGAGTTTGGCCCAGGTTTGACCCCTGAGGGACTCCAGCATTAATACTGCAGGCCTCTGATTTTTGTCCATCGACCACTACTCTTATGAATCTATTGGAGAGAAATGATTTAATGATTGAGAAAACCTTTCCAGTTATACCGTAGCTGGAAATCTTGTGAAGTAGACCCTTATGCCATACCTTGTCGAAGGCCTTTGATATATCAAGAGCAATTGCCCTAGAAAGGAAGCCTTTATCAAGAGATTCACTAATCCTGTGAGATATAACCGTCAGCACATCTGCGGTAGATCTTGCAAAGCGGAAACCATATTGTGTGTCACTAAGAAGGTTGTTTCTCCTGAGGTGGTTGACTATTTCTCTATTTAATATGGATTCCAGCAACTTACTTATGACACACAGGAGACTTATTGGTCTGTACTGAGAGGGAGATGACTTATCACCTGAATTCTTAAATACAGGGCAAACTGATGAGGTCTTCCAGTGAGTCGGAAAACACTTCTCCTTAAGGCAGCGCTTAAACAGTTTCGTAAGTATGGGAGCAAGTTCTGGTTGAAGCTTTTTTAACACTATAATTGGGATGCCGTCAGGGCCAGTTGCTTTACTGGAATCAAGGTTCTTGATTAGCTTGGCGACCTCATGCACGGATATTTGTATGTTACCTAGCGTGTTCTGTGTTATAGGAGGAAATATGGGGAGTTGATGGCCTTCGTCACATAGGATAGAATTAGCTGCAAAGTTCTTTGCAAATAGTTTGGCCTTGTCTGATACTGATGAGATGACCTCTGGTCCATTGATAATGGTTGGGATAGAACGCACACTTCTATTCAGGATCTTATTTGTTATTTGCCAAAACTAGTGGGAACCAATCCGCTGATCAACTACCTTGGATTTAGCAGACTGAGCATATAGCTCTCTTGCATTTTTTATTACTCTTTTACAGTGGTTGCTGGCAGTCCTGAAAGCAGCTTTAGTCTCAGTGCATCTATTATGTTGGTAGCTATGGAAAAAGTGATTTCTGTGCGCGATAGCAGCAGCACATTCTGGGGAGAACCATGGCTGGCTGTTAGGTTTTTGTTGGAATTTTTTAGATGGTATGAATTGGTTTATGCCTACAATTAACCATTCGGTCAGATCTGATACTATAGAAGACACTTCCTTTTTAAACATGGAGTGCAGAGGTAAATCAGATATGAATGTACGGAAGCTATCCCAGTCAGCCATCATTATCAAATGTTTTAAACAGTGAATTCCTTTTTAAAACATCCATGTTTGGTGCATTTTAGGTCATGAATAGGACTATGACAAGAGAATATTCTTTTAATTATTTTGACTCTCGAATATATATTAGTTAACATCTTATATGTTTTTAGATAGTGATGTGGTTCTCTATTGATTAACTGTGTCTGTGTCGAATATATTCTCGAGAGTCAAAACAATGATAAGAATATTCTCTTGTGATAGCCCTAGTCATGAAGCCAGTATCTTTAGACAGCCGGATCAAATAGCACCAGTAGAAGAAAAGTCAGATTTCTGAATTTTTGAGATGAGGATTGATAATTTGGACTATTTGGATTCTTCGGACTACTGTTCTCATCCTGAGTGTAATTTTTACAAGGTTTCGGTCAAAATAACTTCTTTGGTGTATCTTGTCAAATTTGGGAATCTTTCTGTCAAACTTAGGAATCTGCAGAGAATTTTTAACAGAACTCTTTATTTAATTCATGGGAGTAACATGTTCTCGTTCTGTCAGCCACAACCAAGTAGAAATCCTAAGCAATTTGCAATTGTATTTTTCAGCATTGCTCACACTGAAGATTGAACATTTAACCTCTAGAGAAGTGTAACTTACAATTGAATTTTACTAATTACTTTATCTGTTAAGCTACAAGTGGTTTCCAAAGAAATATTATTATTGAGAGTAAATTATGATATTAATGTAAAAAATTAAATTAATGAGGTCTTGCCGATCCAAATAAGTACAGATGAAAAAAAAATCCACCTTGAATAGAAATAGGATTACTTACTTTGAGTGGTATAACAGGTTCTGGTTGTTTGGTGAAGACAATCCGACCATCCAAAAATGGTGGCACTGTGTTGTGGACTAAAAGATGAACACGTGCTTCGTTATCTTCTTCAAAATCGTCATCGTATCCAACCTTGCTCACCACTCCGCTTCGCAACATACGGTTTGTCTCCCAAAGTTCAATATCCTAAAAGTAAAGAAAGAACAAAAAAACAAAAACATGAAAAAAGAATCAAAAACAAGCCGAGCATGCAGGGTCCCCTTCTACAAGCAAAAATTTACTTTCACCATGACTAATGTTTGTGCAAATTTTTTTTAAATCCAAGGCGTGGTTATTGAGAAAAGTGTGAACAGATGAACAATATGAGAGAAATTTTCCCCCTATGATGCTCCCTCATTAAACATAAACATTAAATATATTAAAAACCAAAAAAAAAGAAGATAAAAGAAATAAAGTCAAGTACAGTTATCTCCCTTACACCATAAGTTACCCGGATTTGACTGTGATACCATTAAAAAATCCTAGCTGTGTTGATAGTTTGAAACAATAATAATAACAATATAAAAAACAAATAAATAAACAAAATACATTATCATAATCAGATAATAAATTAAACCATAAGAATATCTCCTAATAGAAAAAAAAAAATAACGAAATAAACAAGATTAAAAATAATAAAATATAGCCAATAAATATTTATGAAAAAAAAATTATCCTCTAGTTACCTACAGATTTAACTAGTCACATCTTACTGTAGTTCCAACCTTTATCTGCAGTCCTGGTCTCTTCCGTCATCTTGAATATACTCATTTTCTTTTTGAAAAGGGGAGGTACTTTCTCCCAAAATTAATCAAAGTTCCATACCACCAATGGACTTTATACACAACGGACATACCAGTAACTTAGTTGCAAATAATTATGTAATGAGAGGAGGAGTGATAAATGAATAAATAATTAGACATTTCTCTACCCGAACATACCCGTCTGTTTGTTTGTTTGTTTTTCCTTTCTTTCTTCTTGTGATTCCAGTCCTTTCCACATTGCTCTCGACTTTTTTAAACTTCCATATATTCCTTCCTCAGCAATGCTTCAAGCAAACTACCATTTACTTATATATAAAAATATATATATATACACACACACACGTATGTTGTGTGTATATATATATATATATATGTGTGTCAAAATTCATGTACTGTTTAGAGATATAAAATGTTCTTCTAATTAATGTGTGTATACAGAGTGCATATACATTTATATATACACGTCATAATTATGTATATGACGTGTATATACGTGTGTTTGTCTGTGATCGTCTAATCTAGTTTTTCTATTGTTCGTTGAATTGATGCGTGTATAACACTTTACGACAGTGTTGATATATTGACAGATACAGTTTAAAAACGGACATGTAACATTTACAATAGAAATGGACAAATAACAGTCTCTGTAGTTTTACATCGGCCAATGGAGAAACATACCTATGGTCCATCTTTGGTTTTGATTTGACAGATCCTCGGAAAAACAGCAAATGAAGATTCGTACAAATTGAAGTCTTGGTGATATTTACAGCAGCTTTATTCTGGATTTTTGTCCCATTAGAAAACTGCAACATCGGTCCTAGACTATCGCTTTTTCTGATCCCCTATACTGGGAGCGATCACAATCTGCAGACCATCTCTGTCCCTCTCTTGACTCGGTCTGCTCTCTCTGACTTCTAACTCTTGACTAAAAAATGATACGTGTCTTTCAAGCCATACCGTAAATCCCATGCCATCTTAAGTGACGTCTACGTCATGAAATGTCAGACTCTAGAGGTCAGACCTATTTCTAAATTATTATTTGTGTTCTAACATTCTTTTCTATTAAAACATTTTAACATAAATAATTTTATCTGTAAATATTTATTTCGCTATGATAACATTTTTTCTGGCGTTCTATTTTTACAAATATCAATAACGATCATAATAATCATCGACCAGCACATCTTTCAGCATTGTTCAACCAATATCTAGCAATAACGATGGATCAAATTCAATACAAATTTAATATATTTGAATTTTCAAATGGCAGGTTGTGTCCATTAACACTTGAAATCTTTTGAAAATACTCCATAGAAACGTACATCTGGGGAATATTTATTAAGTGATGTCTAATACCTATTATTAAAAAAAAAAAAAATTGGAGGTGTTTGAATTATTAGTTAGAGCTTCTTTTTAACTACTTTGCATAAAACTAAATATAGCTCACATTATGACCTCTTATCCCTAACAGCTGTGTTCCAAAATTCATAATGTGTTCTAAAAGTTGTGTTTCAAAATTCACCAACCTTGAAGTGCTACTGGAGCTATTGCTTCGGGGATTAACTCTCCTAGGTTGCGGCGTTCTTTGGTCTGCAGCTATAACCAGGTGTTATGTAATTCATTTAACAGTTCAATCTTGCAAAAGTTTAGAGGATTAACGAGTCGTGCATTTTGTTTTAAAAGTTCCTTTTTTGCCGACACATTCTTAAAAGTTCCTGATTGCGCTGACACAAGGTAACAGTGCCTATCACACTGACACATGCTTTTTTTAGCTCCTCTTTTTTTTCGTCATCCGATATCCCGCTGTTATGTATGGGTTAGTGCAACAGCTTGGTCATTCCATACATGCTACTGGCTTTATTACAGTTGATTTTTCCTTTAACTCAAGACAAATTTACTCATACATGGAACACAATGAAGATGTGTTGGTTTTCAAAGATTTTATTTAGAGAAAGATTGTTTAAGGGAGGAGAGACCAATCTAATTCTGATTTCTTCTTAACTTGTTTTCTTCTAGGTTTTCAAAGGTTTTATTTAGAGAATTTGCTTTTGGGGGGAGAGACCATATAAATTATTTTTTAATTAATTTTCTTACTTAGTCTTAAGATGGTCGACATATGGGCAGAGTCTTAAGACAATATTCGCTTACATTCTCTCTATGTTTTTAGACATATCTTGACTCTTTTACTTTCCAGTTCCGACTGACTCAAAACTCGGTTTTATCCTTCGAACATGTGACGTTATTTCTATGTAATATCATTTGACACCTGCATTTCTATCGCACTTTGTCTAGGGACGTAACCTTTGGCATCACCCATGCATCAATCACCTCAGTTGCACTGTCTATTTGTTTGATGCCAGATTATCATGACATACACTTATGTAATCTTACCAAAATTCATACTAGTTAACATAATCTCTACTTACTGGCATAGGGTATTAATATATAATACATCTTCATTGTAGCCCTCCAACATCCCTCACAGTCACTCAAAATAAAGATATATTATTATATTTTCATATATCAATGCATTGTCATTCTGTGTAAGAAAAGCATGTTTTGCTATCAAACTAGAAGACAATTCACACCTGAGAGTATCCTATACTTCTACAATGTCACCATTTGCCCAGGCATGAAGTATTGTTGCCACATCTGGGCCCGAGCATCTCCCACTAGCCTCTCCCTCTTGGATAGGGCTCAAAAAAAAGTTTTCAATCTAATAGGCCCCACTTTGTCAACTAAGCTCCAACCCCTGTCCCATCGTCGCAATGTTGCATCTCTGTGCCTCTTTTATAAATATTTTAATGGAATGTGTTCTGATGAACTCATTTTGCACTTGTGCCTCCTTAACATATATATTCCCGCCAAACCCGCTTAGTAACAAAATCTCACCCCTTCACTGTTGAGGTCCTTAAATGCCAAAAAGCTTTCTACTCTAATAGTTTCTTCCCTTGAACAGCTAGACTTTGGAATTCCCTTCCTGCAACCTGCTTCCCTGGCAGTTTAAATGTAACATAAACCAACGCCATGTTAACCTTTCCTAGGCATGGTCTCAAATAGTAGCTCCTTACGTCCAAGTGGTGATACGCTAGGTGTGTCAGAAATTTCGTGAAAATAGTGAATAATTCCACCACATCTTTCCAAGCTTATAACTCCTCGAAAAATGTAATTCAAGCCCTAATTTTTTTTTTTCAATTAAAGGAGCAAGGACCAAGGTTTCATTAAAAAAAAAAAAATAATGTGGGTTTTTTTTAAAAAGGTTTTAAACTTCGGACTTTACAGGTAAATTTCTAAAAAACAGTTTGTTTTTTTTGTTTTAAATTTGAATATATTATTTATTGACCTTTTCTCTTCAATTTGTGATATATAAGACTTTGGTACATAAATTAATTATTTACTTTTTAATAGACATTTCAAAATGGGAGGCGTGAATTATTCGACTCCCTGTCTTTCCAAGTTTATAACTACTCGAAAAATGTAATTCAAGCCCTAATTTTTTTTTCAATTAAAGGAGCAAGGACCAAGGTTCCATAAAAAAAAAAGAAAAACAAATACCGTGGTTTAAAAAAAAAGGTTTTAAACTTCAAACTTTACAGGTAAAATTCTAAAAAACACTACGTTTTTTTTTGTTTTAAATTTGAATATATTATTTATTGGCCTTTTCTCTTCAATTTGTGAGTAAATTAATTATTTACTTTTTAATAGAAACTTGAAAATGGGGGGGGGCGTGAATTTAAAAAAAAAACGTTTGTCTAAAATATTATATTCGGTTTATTAGAAAGAACATAAAATTTCACATTGATCCTGAAAATATCGTAAAAATAGAATCAATAGAAAAATTTTGATAGATTTTTAAAGTTTAAAAATTGAAAAATATTGAGTTCGGAAAATTCATTACTGTTTTAAAAAATATATATATTTCTATTACTTTTAAAACAACTTTAATAGTTTATTTTGGAAGTATAATCCATAAAGAAAATAAATAATCCACTTTTAACAGAGAAATTTAGAGATTTTTATATTTTATTCGCAGTTTCATGTTAGGGATGTCAAAAATTCCTACAAAAATTCTGATACACCTAGTGATACGCCTTGCTATAGGTGAACGCAAGTAAAAAGTTTAAAAAAAAAAAAAAAAAAGCACACATAACTGCCACAGATTATGCAGACGATATTGCTCTGTTTGCAAATAACACTACTGATGTACAAACGCTGTTACATGAGCTAGAAAAGTCTGCAAATAACATTGGTCTTTGCATTAATGCAGATGAGACAAAGTTTATGACTTTCAATGCGGAAAGGGAGATCAAAGCTCTAGATGGAACAACACTGAGTGAAGTCACTGAGTTTACATACCTGAGCAGCAACATAAGGTTCCATGGAGAGAGATATCAAAATGGTATCTCAAAAGCGTGGGCTGTATTGGATAAGCTGTGATCAGTATGGGCTTCAATGCTAACTGACAAATTGAAAAGGTAGTTCTTCAGAGCACTGGTGGAGTCTGTCCTCTAATATTTTCTTCCCTCGAACAGCTAGACTTTGAAATTCCCTTCTTGCTACCTGCTTCCCTGGCTGCACTGATATGCAGAAGTTTGAATGTAGCGTAAACCAACATCTTGTTAATCTTTCTTATGCATGGCTCAAAATAGTAGGCCCTTATGTCCAAGTGGTGATATGCCATGTTAGGAGTGAACGTGAGTAAAAAAAAAATTTGGTCTGTATCGCTGTTCACGCTATAGAGTGAATACTTACTTTGTTGATTTGTCTCTGACGAGCAGACATGCGCTTTTTCTTCTTTTGTTCCATTTCTTCTTCCTTCTTGCTTGTGTATTCATTAGACGATCCAGAGAAGGGATTGTGTTCATTATCGTAGCCTTCATCCAGGCCGTACCATTCTCGGTCGAGACGTTTCTGCTCCTCTTCCCAATCGTTTTTATCATCTTCGTTGTCAAACTGCAAATCTGATTTAGTTATAAAAAAAATGAAAGCATGATTACAGAAAACAGGGAAAAAGTTACGGCAAATTACTTCCCTTAGATCTTACAAAAACAAAAGAAAGAACTATGCACACGTGCATAATAAATAAATAATCTTCTATCTATATATAAAAGCGAAAATGTGTATATGTATGTTTGCTTTTTGTGTATGTCCAAGAAAGGCTTTTTTCAGAGAAGCGGTCGGTCGGCTCACAACTTCTTAAAACTTTTTATATCACATAGAAATCATAATATCTATGAGTTAACAATGGAGGTCGCCTGTCTATTTAATTTGGGAAGATAAATATTCAACAGTTTTCACTCGCCGCATGCGGCTTTTTCCTATAATAAAAGCAACACTAACCTAACACTGGCGGTATTTTTCCAGTCTTGATCGCCGGAAATGTCCGAAAGCAATCAACTTTGATCAATGTGGAAATATTTTCTTATATCAGACAATTGCTATTCAATTTGGATAAGGGGAGCTGGTACCCCCCCCCAACATCCCAACATCTTGGGAAAATAAAAATAAAAAAAGCGTTCCCACAGTAAATGAAATGCTACCTCACAGTCAAAGTTGACCTCATTAAGTCATTAAAACGTGTACCTGCCAATTCTAAATAGTTAAATAAATTCAAACGTGTTTCCGTTAGTATTTCGCGGTGGCCCAATGGTTGACGTCGCACTTTTTTTTTCACACTTTAATTTCCAACTTTGCCTCAAGGGTTCCGGTTCGATCCTCATACTCACCACCCAAAACTTTTTTTTTTACCCCCCTCCCCCCGGAGTTTTGATTTATCCAAAACCACACACACCTCCAAATACTCGGGCAACACCGGTTCCCCCCCCTCCCCCCGCTAGTCTATATATATAAAAGGCAAAATGTGTGTGTGCTTGTATTTCTTGCAAAAACTTTTGATACACGTGACGGATCCTGACTAGATCGGTATCGTTTTGAAGCTCAATGTCTTGGACAACAAATATCAAAAAATTGGCCAAAAACATTCATTCCTTCACCCTCAACTGGGCAGTTTTTGCTGCCATTTTTGTAAAGTTATTATATGCGCTTGCAATGACTAGCTTAATTTGAATGGCAGCAAAATCGTATGTCATGGTGGGCGTGAGAGTTAAGCGGTTTGCTTTTTTTCACCTTCTTTTCCTCCTTCGCGTTACAGGTTCAAGCCTGCATACCTACTCCTTTTTATTTATTTTTTCTTATTTCGAGGCTTACATAATGGGATTTTTTTCCTTTTAAAACAAAAATTGAATCATTTTATGGTTTTCTTAGCCTTTTTTTCTTTTTCACACCTCCCTCCACTCAAGCAGCATCTATTTTTTTTTTCTGGTTGTATTGACTCCTTACTACACCACCTCTCCACACAAAGAAAATGCTTGGTACCCCCGCTTGTTAATTATATTTTCGCCTTAGTAATGTACATAATTATAAGTATTACTAGTAAAATATTATAACGATAATTTAATATCACATTTTTAAAAATAATTTTAAAGCATGATTACAGAAAACAGGGGAAAAGTTGACTTGAAAATTCAAAATGGTGTCATAAAAGATAAAATAAAACGTGACTGCAACTTCTTTTTTAATTTTTGGATTTTGTAATCATGCCCAAATGCATTTAATTTGCTTTTGATGGATTGACAGTTGCTATTTCTTCTGAGGGGTTGATTGATATAATAATTAAATGAATGATTTTGCACTATGAAACAGTTACTGTCAAGAATTGCGAATGTCAACGTAATTAAAGGAATAAAATGTAAGATGATCAACATCACGAAATAGCTGCACTGATGAGCTGTGATACAGCGAAACAGTCCTGTAAGTGAATGGCTTTACAAATATATATAGTCCATCAATGTATAGCTTTTAAGCAAATAATTTTATTTCTAATTTATTCATACCAATAATATTCTGGGGTTTGCGTTTGTGCTTAACATCCATATCAATAATATTTTAATTTATTCATATCAATAATGTTGAGCGGTTTATGCTTGCACTTGAAATTTATAAAACAGAAATATGTTTTACTTTTAATTTATTCAACCTAATACACACAAACATGTAAAACAGATTTAAACCAAATATGATAATGATGATTTCAATGTTTTAAAACATAAGGCCTTCTTCACCTGCAACCCAGACATTTACCTCCTCCACTTGAACATAAGATCTAGCTATGAATTCAAAACTGCATAACCTGACAGCAAAACAGATAAACATATGCGACTCAGAAACTGAGTGTTTAAAAGAATAAAATTCAACAAAAATTCAACAAAATTAATATTTATTGATCGTGCATGCTAACCTCCTCGGGTGGATTCTCGATACAGTAGCTTCCGATCACGATCGTTCATCCATTCGTTATATTTGTAAGTGGGAGTTGGAAGTGGTGTTTCTAAATCTCTGGATCTGAAAGAAAAATTAACCGTTCATATTTTAACAAAAGATCCGTCTCCTATGGAAATAATCCAGGTTTCCACGTTTGACAAAAAATCCAAACAAGTGTATACGGTAAAAACATAAGAAACAGGGCAATCACAACTATTGTGATGTAGGCTGGCTCACATCAGTCAATGATTAAGCCAGGACACATACACATATTGATGACATGTACGCAGATTGATGACACCAATGCATATTGACGGCTCATGTGACAAATTAATGTCGCATCAACATTTCAGACGTGGTGTAAGCAGGAATATGACATCACAGAATCATATGCATATCTCAATAATTATAAATAAAACTGTGTGGACCGTGCTTGCTTGCTTGCTTGCTTGCATCTTGTCTTCAATGATCAGGCGATTCCATCTTTTAAAAAAGGGATGACAGGTTAATTTACAAGGTGCCTTCAAATAAGTTTCCAGACTTTTTTCATATAGACACTTTTATTGATAGTACACACATAAAACTTTATTCACCTACGAAGTAATCTCTTCTGGCTTCGATGCACTTGTACCGTTTCAACAACTTCTGGAAGGCCTCACAAAGGCCATAAATCACCAAGTTTTCTCTGATTCTCTCTCCTCTGATCTTGAGTGCGTGGTACAATGGGGGAAAAGGTGGTTGGTTACTTTTAATGCATTTAAAACCAAGCTCCTATCTTCACATCATCAACGCTCTGATCCCCATCTGGCATTAACTGGGTACTCCTGCAGTATTTTACCCACCGATTTCACGATCTTAGCCGAGCGTTGATCAACATCCGTCGGAAAACGCCGGAACATGGCGAGCGGTACGACTCTATCAGCCAATCAGGGCGCTTCAAACGAACGCGCACAGACGAATAATTTTCATTGAAATTACACATAGCGTTTCATTTCAGTTATTTTATTGTTCAAAGTAAAAATACACAGCCTTTCATTTCAGCTATTTAATTTAGCGATAAAAAAAAGGAAGAAATTTGTTGTTACTGTTTAATAACGTTTTGTTAAAAACAAACAAAAAAAAACATTGAAGTGTTTATTACTGTTGCTTACCCCCCCCCCAAAAAAAAAACACCAAAATAATTTCAAATTTAATGCAATTCTGAACAAATTTTGTCAATATTTCTGCGAAGTTATTTTTTATTTTGAATGGATTTTAAATGTGTCATCATCACCATGGACGTTTTTAGCGTCCCAAAATCAAATCGCGGAAGGCTACCCGGTTGGGAAGGAGCTTCTTTCCACATCCTCTGAAAACCCTTTGCTCCCTACTTTGCCTCTGCAGTCAGTAGAAAATCTTCCAGTCGGAACTAAAGATAAACAGTAATTGTTGCCCCCCCCCCTACAAACATTACTGAAAAAAAAAAAAAAAACATTGTTGTTACTGTTTAATAACGTTTTGTTAAAAACAAACAAAAAAAAAACATTGAAGTGTTTATTACTGTTGCTTACCCCCCCCCCAAAAAAAAAAAGCTATCGGAAAACAAAATGAACCAAAAAAAAAAAATAAATAATCAACAAAATAAATTTATTTTACTTTAAAAAAAACTTACGGTAAGTGTTTGTGATTTATTTTATCCAAATTTTTTGTATTAATTTTATCCATTTTGTTGTGTGTGTGTAATATCTTTTCCTTGTAATGTTGTTGCTATTCACATACTTTTAGCGTTCTTGCACCGTAGTAGCTCCGAATTCTCGGCTTTCGTCGGCGTCAACGCTCGGCTAAGATCGTGAAATCGGTGGGTAAAATACTGCAGGAGTACCATCAACTGAAATGGAGAGCTCTCATCTTGGATAAGCCTCATGTTTTGACAAGCTTCTGGGCTTGACCTTTACTCCTGATCTGAAATGGAACACGTACATCAAATCTGTTGCCAATATCTCTGGAAAAATGGTGGGATCGTTCTACCACTCCAGTAGATAATATCACTGCTGATGCAATTCTCTATCTATATAAAAGCCAAGTCCATCCAAGGATGGAGTATTTGCTACATCAGGGCAGGAGCTGCTAGAAGCAGCTTATTCTGCCTTGAAAAAATACAAAATAGACTTTGTAGCTTAGTGAGGGATGCCCTTTTCTCTTCCCTGCAACCTCTTTCCGACAGAAGGGACTTTGTTTTTATCATTATTTCCATGGCAAGTGCTCATCTGAACTCCAATCTATGGTCTTCCCTCGCCAAACTTTCACAAAAAACACTCGTCTAGTTGAAACCACTGTCAATAATTTTCCACACTCTTTGACTGTGCCCAAGTCAAAACTTAGATTCCATGAACAAAGTTTCTTTCTTAGAACTGCACACCTGTGGAACTCTGTTCCGTTTGCCTGTTTCCCAGCTGACTACAACTTGGCCATCTTTAAGTCTAACATAAACAAATTCTTGATGAACCGCCCCCTTAAGTAATCCAAGTTTCAAAATTCCCACTGTTTACTATGCTAAAATCACAATGACTAATGTATACCTATTAACCCTTATCCTCGAGTGGCCTCTGGGCCTTGATAAGTGGTGACACCCTTGTAAAAAAAAAAAAAAAAAAAAAAAAAAAAAAACATAAACAAATGCTTGATGAACCGCCCCCTTAAGTAATCCAATCTACCAAATTTCAATTACTAAGAATTACTACGATATTATCCCATTGATTGCTGTATACTCAATAACCCTTATCCTCGAGTGGCCTCCGGGTCTTGATAAGTGGTGACTCCTATGTAAAAAAAAAGCGTGTCAATGACCATCATCACGGCCTTTTCATCTCCTCAATTGTCTCCTAACGACAGCCTCTAAGGTTTTCCTTGAGCTTAGGGAATAACCAAAAGTCACAGGGAGCAAGGTCTAGACAATAGGGATCTGAATTGATCAGTTCAACCATCCCCCTGCTGTCATGACAACATCTTTCTCTCTCATCTTCTCTGAGCACTCTTGAGAAAAACTTTGCACAAATCTTCCATATCTTCAATTTCTCACAAATAATTGTGTGTACAGTTCCCACACTGACGTCAAACTGTCCACTTATTGTCTCTATAAACACATGATGGTCCTTATCCATGAAATTATTTATTTGGCCAATCAACTCTGGTGTTTTGATTTCCTTACTCCTCTCACCTCTCATCCTCCTTCACAGACTCCTTGCCTTCCTTGAATCTCTTATGCCAGTCAAAACCTGATGCTCAATTAATGTAAGATGGTCCAAAAGCAGTCTGAAGCATTCCATACTTTTCTGTAGCATTTTTTCCAAATTTAAAGCACAATTTATTGCATACAGTTCTTCTAAAGTGTCTTCACGTCCAGATTGCATTTTTGAAATTCACCAGCTGTGACAATTGGGCTTTAGTCAGGTTTATTCCAATTTCTGCTGTAGTTGAAATCATAAAAATTGGTCAGTCATCTCATAAGATATATAGCAATAACATACTGAATTATCAAGAGTATACGACAATTTTACATGCATGTACAAAAAAATTTTGGAAACTTATTTAAGGCACTTCATATATATATATATATATATATATATATATATATATATATATATATATATATATATGGCGGGGGGCATTGTTCACATGCTAAGGAATGAAGGTAGAGAGTTGTAGGTTTTGGTTTGGATTCTAGCTGATGGCACCCAAGGCATATATGTTTTTAGTTTTGATCTCGCTATTATATATTAGGTCCGATATAATAATCAATAGGGAATATAATAATAATGTAATCTGAATTAAAATATCATATTTAAATGTATGTTATGACCGGGCAATGCCAGACAGCCTGCTAGTATATGCATGGAAAAAGGAGGGAAGAAAATGAAAGAAGCGTGGCGATTTGAAAGGCACGCTCAACAAGCACGCGAGTTTCCTCTCACGAGACTTATGAAAAGCGAGAATCATGGCCACATTCCAACTAGTTGTACTCAAAGCATAAGACAGTTATCCGACGAGAAAGAGAAAGAAAGAGTGTACAAAGTTGTTGTGCTGTAAATATGTGTCGGCGAATGGTTTGTGAAACCAAAAATAAATGGGTTTTTCTTTCACCTAAAAAGTTTGTGCCAAAAGTTCTATTTTCTTTGCAAATGTCGTCGATGTGGCACTATTTCTTTGTGCCACTGTTTCTAACACCCTCCGCAGCATGGCCAAGTGGTTATTTGGCCATGTGCGTAGAGATACAAAGAAACATCTTCCCATAATTCTCTTTCCTAAAGCTCTCTCTCTTTCTGTTCAGGCCGTCACGAGGTGAGCACCATAATTTTTGTCTCTCCGTAAACGAGGAGGGGGGGAGCACCACCTCCCTCAAAACTAGTTAAGGTAGATTAGTTAGCTTTGAAAAGCTTATTGCCCAGTTTTAAATTGTAAAAGTTTTTTTTTGCAACATATTGTATCTCTAATGTAAAATAAAATAGTTATGTTCCATATATATTACAATTGCGTCGCGTGTCGTTTTTCTTGTGTCTGCCATAAATGCGCTCATAAATGCCTTCCTTCAAACAACGAAGCAGTCCGGAGGATGAAGAAAGAAAATTCCAGTCAGAAGGCCACCGGGGTGAAGAAATCATCTTAAGAGAAGGAGCCACACGGCACATCCAACATCTCAGGTATGTTTTTCTTCTCATAGACCCTAATGAAGACCATCTTCATATCTTCCCGAGACCACTTTAAGATAGTGTAACACGCTAAGCCAGTCACACCTCAGTGACCGGCTGATCGTGTTATATCTTTCTCTTTCTAGATCTCGCCTTTCATATACATTTCTCTATCTTTCCATCTTATTATATTTCATATATTATTTCATATTATTATTATCATAGCGATTATCTCCATTTTCAGACTATCTATTCTTCTGACCTTGCGTTGTGTAGCGGGGCCATATCGTGGACACATATATTACAATTGCGTCGCGTGTCGTTTTTCTTGTGTCTGCCATAAATGCGCTCATAAATGCCTTCATTGTAAACAACGAAGCGGTCCGAAGGATGAAGAAAGAAAATTCCAGTCAGAACGCCATCAAGAGTGAAGAGGTCAAGACATTTCCTGTGAGAGGAACGAGCCACGCAGCACATCCAGCGTCTCAGGTATGCATTTCTTCGTACAGACCCTAATGACAGCCATCTTCATATCTTCCCGAGACCGCTTTAAGACATTTACTATAACACGTCTGTCGGTCGCACCTCAGTGACCGGCTGATAGTGGTATATCTACATGCAACGTTTGAGTTCATCTTAAAAGTAATAGTAAGGTTACACTATGATATAATTGCGATCATATATCTATATACTGATGATTCTCGAAAGGATGAAACACTAGTGTCTACAGGTATTTAATAATCATTATAGTAAATAATTATGTCAGCCCCTTTAAGAAATGCGTTTCTTATCGTTGAGCACTTTCAGTTGAATTAAAGTCAGTCAATTTAGCTCGCATGCATAGATCATCATATAATCGTCAGATCACTCTGACAGACGTTAAAAAGCTTTTTAAAAAAATAAATGTTTTAAATTCAACAACATTTCTCGCAGTTAACAATAGCCGAATGGATTAGGCCCTTGCTAATGAAGCCAGGGATGGCTTCTGTTGTTGGGTTCGAATCTAATTAGAGGTTAGAGTGTAATCTTTCGCAATCTCCAACTAAGTAAAATTCACCTGCATTAGTTTAACAACTTCAGATTGCCCCACTCACTCCTTGTCTATCACTCCTTTATTAACCAGATACCTTAATATCTTCCCCACTTACCCCTTTTGGGTAGATGTCGCATTGAATTGTTTGCAATCTAGCCACCTAGTCCCTCTTCTGATGAGAAGCATTAGGCTTCGAAATACCTAGGCATAAAGAGCATATAACACCTCCACTAATTACAGTTTTTCCTTATTACATCAACAAATAAATCTTGTAAGATCTATAATTTCTATTATATATATATATATATATATATATATATATATATATATATAGTCTTTGAAGTTTTTAACATTTGAAACTATACAAAAAATTACTTTTTATCATTCGTTAAAAAAACATCTAGTCAGTAAGTCATTTAATCACCTGCAATCACTGCATCAACTCTCTCGAATTTACTATAATACCAATTTTTTTATTTTTCAAGGGATCATCAGTTGTTTACCATGAAACACTGTTTCGGGGATTTATATATATTTATATTTCGGGGATATATATATATATATATATATATATATATATATATACATATGTATACACGTGTGTGTGTGTGTGTGTGTGTCTTTAATTATTTAATTAGGGTAAATCCTATATATTTATTTGGTAGGTGAATTCCATATATTTGGTTTTTAATTAGATTGACTTCTAGATTTTATTTTTTTATTAGGGTGAATCCTATATATTTATTTTTCAATTAGGTTTAATTCTATATATTTATTTTTCAATTAGGTTTAATTCTATATATTTATTTTTCAATTAGGTTTAATTCTAAACGACCAATTTCTTTATGTAAACAATATCAAACTAACAGATTTACTTTCCTTTGATTGAATTTCTTACTCTACTTTCTATAAGAGTGTCACTCTGTTAGCTAGCACTTATGAGGATAGGTTTATCTCTCTTGATTTAGAGATCTTTAGTGAGTGTAAGATTTTTTGTCAGCATTTTCCAACAGTTTCAGATTATGAATCAGCGTTTCTCCTATTTCAGCTGGGCATCACCTATTAGACACCTCGTGTGTCTTTAATCTTTTTGTACAAAAATTTGTTAAGACAACCTAACATGAGGATATCTCACCCTAAAATTAAACTCTGACCAAATATTCAAAATCCACATAAAATCCCCTCAATACAACTATACATTGTCTCATACAAGAAATTGTACACATTCCCCAGTGATGTTATCTCAAGTAACTTAGCTGAATACTCCACTAGATCAGATGAATTCTCATTCTAAAATCCAGCAAAATTCAAAGAAGGCCACAATAAAGACAAACATAGTGTAGCAACTCGCCACAAGTATTAAAAGTGGCTGTACAAGGAACATTTCAGTTGCTCGTACAGCTGTTCTTGTTACGCCAATGTAGCTGGAAGCACCTCACGTGACAAAGATGTTGTTTTTTTTTTCATCTAATCGGATTACAAAGAAAGCGAATTTCAAAAATATTTTTTCTGACAGTTTTCGCTGGAGCCGGTTTGAAATCTATAAAAAAAGCATTTCACGCCACAACCAATCTGTCACAGTCGAAGTCAACATGCCGTAAACAATTCCAGTGACTCCGTTAGGTCCGACGTTAAACAACCAACATCGTTTCGCGTGCATCACACATCTAAATTCTCTACATGGAAGTACCAGATCAGCGAGAATTAACACTTAACCTTCTTGTTTCATATTGTTTCATATCAACGTCCGAATCACACTGGATTAACAATAGTGAACTAACTAATATAACGGATTTTAATAGTTTTAAAAAAACAAAGAAGAAATATTTTATATCTTAAAAAAAAATCATTTTGCCTCAGTCAGAGAAAGATTTCTCTCTCCTGCTTTTCATTAAATATATATATATATATATATATAGTTCTAGTGACCATACAAGAAGTTACAAACATTAACTTTATTGCCAAAATATTCCTTTAGAACATTTTACATTCTTACAAACTCTAAATGATTTAGTCATCATCGTCTTCTGGACTCTCATGCTGAATCAGCACGCGCACACATAAAAATATGTCAGCACAATAACAGGATTCAGGATTTCTTTCTATCGTTAAATAAAAGTCATCTATTGAATTTTTAAAATCGTCTTTGCCTTAATGCTGTTTCTGACAACTTTTTTATTTCATTTTTTGTTAGGGGTTGGGAAACATTTACCTATGCTCACATCATGACTGTGATACCAGGCATCAGTGAATGTCGACCAAGCCCCCTAAAATAATTAAGTGACCAATTGGGGAAAATTACATTTCTAAATTTTTGAGATAAGGGTTGGTTATTCGTATTATTTGAGTTTCTACTATATCAGCTGAAATTACCTAATAGACACCTTGTGTATCTTTTAGTCTTTCTGTAGAAAGGCTTGTTAAGACGACCTAACCTCAGGATACCTCACCCCTACGACTAAACCTTGATCAAATATGCAAACTAATACAGTATTTAAAGTCTACGTAAGATCCCTTCAACATGATTATATGCTGATACAAATGAATGCCACCTGTAAAAAAACTAAAATACAAACACAGGTTCTTTGTCCACTGAAAATCGAGTGTTTAACGTGCAAAAAAAAAAAAACATCCACACTCTTCAAAGCTGTTAACCCTTCAGTTTCTTCTCGATTGGCACAGTAAGTGACATTTAATCCTCCTTCATATTTTAAACCACAATTCCACTCTCTATTTTTCAAACTAAATAAAGAAGAAAAAAAATTACCGTCTGCTACGGCTGCGGCTACTTTCTCTGTATGATGACCGTTCACTTCTTTCACTAAAATCAGAATCCCGCGAAGGCGTACCAGTGACAGAATTCAGATCCCAACTGGATTTTTGAAGAGAACCACTTGTACTATTACTATCGTCATCATCGTCCCACGCGGCCTTTGTCAAGGGAGTATCTGTAGGGGAAAAAAACAAAGAATGAAATAAATATTTGGAGTAAAATGGAGCAATGATTTTTTTCTGACATGTACCCAATGAGCAAAGATTGTTTGGTTTGGTTATTTTGTTTTATGGCATATCAATCCTTTTTGGATTATTTAACGTTGAATCCAGTTATTTTGGTAAAATTTATTTATGCTTGACGTTCTTTATATCTTCCAATATTTTTTTTTTACATGGAATTCACCACTTAACAAGGCCCGGAAGATACTCGGGGGTAAGGGTTATTGTGTGTACAGTAATCCATGGGATAATATTGTAGTAATCGTTAGTAATGGAGATCTGATAAACTGTCTTACTTAAGGGGGCGGTTCATCAGGAATTTGTTTATGTTGGACTTGAAGACATCCAAGTTGTAGTCAGGTGGGAAACAGGTAATTGGAAGAGCTTTGTTCATGGAATCTACGTTTTGATTTAGGCACAGATAAAGAATGGGGAAAATTACTGACAGTGGTTTCAGCTAGATGGGTGTTTTTTGTTAAAGATTGGTGAGGGGGGACCACAGATTGAAGCTCAGACGAGCACTTGCCATGGAAATAACAATAAAACAACAACAGGCTCGCAACGTCCCTTCTGTGGGAGAGAGGTCACAGGGAAGAGAAAAGGGCATCCCCCACTAGGCTACGAAGTCTATTTTGTACTCTGTCAAGGCAAGATAGGCCATTTTTAGCACCTCCTGCCCAGATATGGCAACAGTACTCCATCCTTGGACGTACTTGGCTTTTATATAGATAGAGAATTGCATCAGCAGTGAGTTATCTACTGGAACGGTAGAAGGATCCCACCATAGGAGATCACTGATGTAGATCAGGAAGAGAGTTGGGCCCAGGATGGACCCTTGAGGAACACCAGCATTAATATTGTGGGCTTCTGATTTCTGCCCATCAACCACTACTCTTATGAGCCTATCAGAGAGAAATGATTTAATAATTGAGAAAACATTTCCAGTTATACTGTAGCTGGAAATCTTGTGAAGTAGGCCTTTATGCCATACCTTATCGAAGGCCTTTGATCTGTCAAGAGCATATCAATACATTTTTGTGTTATTTAAAGCAGAATCCAGTATATTAATTTATTTCTTTCTTGCGGACTATTATCCTCATCTTTTTTAGTTGTTATTTCATGATGTCTCGGCCAACTATTCCTCTGGCTTTCGCCAGGTGGTAACCACGACGGGATAGGAACTCCGAATTTCCTAACTGCATACTCTCTCCATGTTAAGAATAAGTTCCTAAACAATAATGTTACTAATCGGACAGAAGGTCATCATATAATTAAAAAGAAAAAGAAAAGACAAAAGCCAGTAGCGTAAAATAAATGAATTTAAATTTTTGGTCCCTCGACAAAAGGAAGGTGAACCTGTAAATTCACCATTGTCCGTTCGTCTGTCTGCACTTTTTTCAATAACTACACCTTGGAATATTTAGAAATTTTGCACAAACATTAAACATGATATGAGTAAAAAAGTAACAGAACAGATTTTCTAGGAAAACTCCGGTTGCCCTCCTAGGGGTGCCTTTCGGGTTAAAATGATCAACGCTTTTGTGCTTATTAAAAAAAATTGATGCCTTGGATTTTTATAAAACTTTCTGAAAAGTTGTAACTAATTCATTTCTATATAATTTTGTTTGTCTATACTTCGCGATAACTCTTGGGCGTGCCTCATGGGCTTTTTTATAGCTAATAAAAACACTTCATTTTTGGGATTATTTTACCATACTTGTCCAAAATTTTCTGTGTATGTCTATTTAGCAGTTTTGCATGGTGCTGAACTCAAATTTAAATATGTTAAGGCCTTGGGGACTTTTGGGGCTAAATGGGGAGAGGGGGGGGCAATGATGGACTTAGTCATTTCTTTTTTTTTTGCATGGTACAGAACACAAATTTACATATGTTAAGGCCTAAAACTGCACCGTTTGTTCATTTTCACAAGGATTTGACATCGCCTGGGGAATTTTGGGGCTAAATAGGGGGAGGGGGGTGCAATGCTGAATTTAATCATTTTTTTTATGCCTCGTTCACTGTGCACTCACGGGGGACCATGCATGCTTCACTTGTTTTATCAATGATATTTGTGAATATTTTTCTTGACAAAGCTGTTTATTTACTTTGAAAACATTCTTCAGAATCTTGTAAATCAATTGCATTCTTTTAAAAGGCTTCCAAGTGAATTTATACAAAGTTTCATTTTCTACAGAAGTAAATAAATGTCATATTTTGATGTTATTAGGTTGGTTTGTTGGTTGTTTTTGTTTTACAGCATATCAACCCTTTTCAGGTTATTTAATGCCGAATCCAAAGATTTTGAAGAAAAATTTTTTTAATAGAATATATTTGTTGTTTTCACGTCGGTTTCTATTTAACCCATAGTTGGGACCCTAACAGGTACTACCACTCCGGGTCAGAGTGGACCTGGGAGCAATGGTAATTAAAGAGTGGCTCCACACTCCCCAAAGCCCACAAGCTGGGGCCTCACCACTGGATATAGTTTAAGGTCATATCCAGGACCCCCGTTGAGGGACTTTTACCCTCTGCAGGGGGGCAGTCGGCGTATTCTAATGCCCCACCGACAGGGCCAATGTTATTAGGATAGTCAGATTTTAGTTTTACTGATAATTTAAATAATCCAACAATTAGTACCAGAAATTTAGTTTAAAAAATTAAAAGAATCGTTTTTGGAATTGGAAATTAGGCTGCAATTTTTCTGATTTCAATACTAATTCTGATGTCATATTGTCATACAATGTGTATAGAATTCGCTGAACGTGTTTTTTGTGTGTGCGAACTATAATGTCAATTTCTCTTTAGTGACACCTTGTCGAAATATGCCATGGTTCAAATAACAATGAGCCCAAGTTAAATCAAAACAGCTGCATTTATTTACACTTAGTGTCGTGTCTTGCAGCAGTGAAGAGACGGAGCGAGGGTGGGTACGTGATTTTGTGTGTGGCGGGCGACAACTGCAACAAAATGTGTCACACACGTCTGACTATATTTGTCTCTTTCTTTTCTGTTGTGCATGTGTTTTTATTGACCAAATTTCCATTGTCTCCTTTGTTCGATCATTGACGTACCAGGTCAAAATGTGGGTTGTTTTTTTTTTGTTTAGTTCCCTTGGCTTACATCATTCTGGTCAGCAATCAGAACACAAATACTCAGTATTGTCTGGCATTATAATCCAACACTGATACTCCAAAAAGTTATGATTTTTTTTATTTCCAAATCCGATTAATCGTCTCAGCATTAATTTTGATAGACTCGACCGATCAATATCAAATTATTTCGACTATTAAAAATTTGCTGCTGCTGTTGTTCTTCTTGTTTCTACTATGTCTACTGGAACACATACATCAAATCTGTTGCCAGGGACGCTGGGAAAATGGTGGGATCCTTCTACTGCTCCAGAAGATATCTCACTACTGATGCAATTCTCTATCTATATAAAAGCCAAGTACGTCCAAGGATGGAATACTGCTGCCACATCTGGGCAGGAGCTGCTAAAAACAGCCTATCCTGCCTTAACAGAGTACAAAATAGACTTTGTGGTTTAGTGGGGGATGCCCTTTTCTCTTCCCTGCAACCTCTCTCCCACAGAAGAGACGTTGCGAGCCTATCCTTGTTTTATCGTTATTTCCATGGCAGGTGCTTGTCTGAGCTCCAATCCCTCGTCCCCCCCTCGCCAATCTTTCACGAGAAACACCCGTCTGGCTGAAACTACTGTCAATAATTTTCCCCACTCTTTATCTGTATCCAAACGTAGATTCCATGAGCAAAGCTTCTGTCTTAGAACTGCACGCGAGTGGAACTCTCTGCCGCTTGCCTGTTTCCCACCTGACTACAACTTGGACGTCTTCAAGTCCAACATAAACAAACTCCTGACAAACCGCCTTCTTAAGTAAGACATTCTATCAAAACCCCTAATACTAATGATTACTACAATACTATCTCATTGATTACAGTACACGCAATAACCCTTATCCCTGAGTGGCCTTCGGGCCTTGATAAGTGGTGACACCCCTATGTAAAAAAACAAAAAAAACATGGTTCAACAAGCGATTATAATCACAATAACATCAGTGTTAGATAAAGTAACAACTCCTTTTCATGAGATATTAACATTTTTTTAAACAACATACCTGTTGGCCGAAGATCAGGTGTTCCGGGTTCATTTAACCGGTCTGACCTAGGTGTTTCTTCCCATTCGCGTTCTCGTCTTCGGCTTTCCCTTTCGGATAATTCCCAACTGCGACTACTGCGTTCGCTCCTTTCATGCTTCCTAACCCGGTCATCAGAATGGCTTCTTTTCCTCTCTGAACAAAGAAAAAAAAAAATTGAGTTTGAAAATAATAAAACTCAGGATTCAAGGATCACAATTTTCTCATTTAAAAACAAAAATATTCTATGATTACAAGAGAATAAAGTTTGACGACACTATAAACACAAAACTTTTTAACCAATGAGTTGCCATTTATCAAGAGTAAAAGTCCCTCGAGGATAAAGATCAATAAGATTGATATATTGACAGTTGAATGATGATGACTGTTATGAGAGGATTGGAAATGATAAAAGGTTTGGTCAGAATGAAAATGATTTGATCTCCCCACCCCTTTTTTTTTAAAACTTTATTTCACCTCAAACAAGGTATATTATCAATGACATATAAGGAGCTACTGTGATTAAGGGACACATTTTAACTATTACAGATTCTTGGGGGATTTTTGTTTCAAAACAATTGCTTTTAATAGCACTCTAGTTACTGAAAACAAAAACTAAAAAGGTCAACCGAGTTCAAAACTAATATCAATTTCTTTTTTTCACTAATGAGTCAACATTTATCAAGGCTAAAAACCAGTTGAGGTTAGTCCGTCAAGTCCAAAATAGCTGAGCAGCGGTTTGGTTTGCACCAATTTTGGCAAATAGCGAAAAGGGTCCTGAATAAAAGTGTGTGCTCAATCCCAACCATCATCAATTGACCTGAGGTAATCTCATCAACATGGGACAAAGCCAAACTCTTTGCAGTTAATTCTACCCTATGCGATCAGGGCTGCCAACCCCCTGTATTTCCTCCTGCGTCTGAAAACACACTATCCAACATACAAATATCTGTGCGTGATGTCTCCAAGCTAATCAAAAACTTTGATTTCAGTAAAGCAACTGGCCCTGCTGGTATTCCTATTATAGTGCACAAAAAGTTTCAGCCAGAACTAGCTTCCATACTTACAAAGCTGTTTAAGTGTTGTATTTAAAAATTTGGGTAATCGGTCATCTCCCTCTCAATACAAACCAATCAGTCTCCTATGTGTCATGAGTAAATTGCTGGAATCTGTGTTAAATAGAGAAGTAGTCAACCACCTCAGCAAAAATAACCTCCTCAGTGACATGCAATATGGTTTCCGTTCTGCTAGATCTACAGCAAATGTGCTAACAGTTATATCTCAGAGGATTAGTGAATCTCTTAACAGGGGCTTCCTTTCTAGGGCAATTGCTCTTGACATATCAAAGGCCTTTGAGAGGGTATGGCATAAGGGTCTACTCAACAAAATCTCCAACTACAGTATAGCTGGAAATGTCTTTTCAATTATTAAATCATTTCTCTCTGATTCATAAGACTAGTGATTGATGAGCAGAAATCAGAAGTTCACAGTATTAATGCTGAAGTCTTTCAGGGGTCCATCCTGGGCCTAACTCTCTTCCTGATCTACATCAATAATCACCCAAATCACACCCTAAGATCATTTGTAGACATTTATGCTGACGACACTACTATCTATGGCAAAATGTCAAAGGCCATAAACGACCAAGTTCTCTGATTCTCTCTGCTTTGATCTTGATCATGTAGTGCAATGAGGAAAGAGATGGTTGGTTAATTTAATGAATCTAAAACCAAGCTTCTATTTTTTATCATCAACACTATGATCCCTGTCTGGCATCAATTGAAATGAATGGCTCTCATCTTGGGAAGGCTCCATGTTTTGACAAGCTCCTGGGTTTGACCATTACTCCTGATCTGAAATGGAACATGTACATTAAATCTGTTACCAAAGTCACTGGGAAAATGGTGGGATTCTTCCATTAATCCAGTAGATATCTCACTGGACCCTTTTCTGGGAAAATGGTGGGATTCTTCCATTAATCCAGTAGATATCTCACTGTTGATGCAATTCTCTACCTATATAAGAGCCGGGTATATTCAAGGATGGAGTACTGCTGCTACATCTGGGCAGGAGCTGCTAGAAGGACGTTATCCTGTCTTGACAGAGTTCAAAACAGACTTTGTAGTTTAGTGGGGTATGCCCTTTTCTCTTCCCTGCAACCTCTTTCTCAAAGAAGAGATGTTGTGAGCCTGTCTCTGCTTTGTCGTTATTTTCATGGCAAGTGCTCGTCCGAGCTCCAATCTATGGTCTCCCCTCGCCAAACTTTCACAAGAAATTCTCATCTAGTTGAAACCACTATCAATAATTTCCCTGACTCTTTATTTGTGCCTAAACCTAAATGTAGACTCCATGAACAAAGTTTCTTTCTTAGAACTGCACACCTGTGGAATTCTCTTCCATTTGCCTGCTTTCCGGCTGACTACAATATGGTCCTCTTCAAGTCCAACGTAAACAAGTTCTTGATGAGCCGTTCCCCTTAAGTAATCCAATTTATCAATTTTCCACTACTAACAATTACTACATTTTTCCCATTAACTACTGTACACTCATTAACCCTTATCCTTGAGTGGCCTCCGGACCTTGATAAGTGGTGACTCCTTTGTAAAGAAAAAAATATTATTTTCATAATGTTCTGGTTAACTACAATCTAAAAACACAAAAAAAAAACAAGAATACATTTAAATCCATGCTAGAATTGTCCGCAAGGACCCATGATACAACAGATAAGCGTGTTCAATAGTAATAAATCCTAAGTGACAATATTTTGTAAGTTGAAGGTTCAATCCTGCGGGCGATATTAAGAATACAATTACAAATTACTTAAGACTTCTACCAATTCATGGTTGATGGAATGAGAGCAAGCTACCCCCCCTGGATTAAATAAAGGATTTATTTTTTTGCCCCCATAAACACATATGTAATTAACAATGTACGGCACTCGTTTGCTTTTAATAAAATCCCCCCAATTACTTCCCTTTCATGCGTTCATTCTCTCTGTTTCACTTGTTACTTCTCTTTTCACGACAGCAGTGAAGTAGTAGCAACAGTAGTCGCTGAAGTGACGTGGTTGCTATGGAAACCAGTCATAAAAAGCATATTACATATTTTTTTACATATTTTTTTTTTACGATTTTGAACATCAGAAAATTCATCATAATTTTGTTTTACTGAACAAAAATTGAAAAAATTTTTTTTCACAAGATAACTAAAAAGGTGATCTATAAACTGTAATAATTGTTTGAAATTTGGTCTAAAATTGAGTGAGCAGTGAAGCTTTAAAGCAGTTCTAAATGACTAAAACTGCCACTTAACCATATATTCAAACATGGTAGTGTTTGAATATTATCTATCGATCTAGCTATCTAGCTATTTTGATCTAGCTATTTCGATCTAGCTATTTAGCTATTTTGATCTAGCTATTTCGATCTAGCTATCTAGTTATTTTGATCTAGCTATTTCGATCTAGCTATCTAGCTATTTTGATCTAGCTATCTAGCTATCTGGTGAGGTAAACAAGAGAGGAGATGTGAAGCTATGTTTTGATAAAAGTTGTCAAAACATTATTGAGGTATAAAATGGAGAAGTTGCACCGGAAGTTCTGAAGATATCTGCCCAGAAGGACATGGTTGTTGTCATGTGATCAGGTTAGCTGGACATAGAGTGAAGTTGGAATTTGGACATAAAGAAGAGCAGACAGGTTAACGGTTGTCTCCCACCCCCACCTTGGGGAGGGGGGTGATGACATGTCTCAAAAACGGAGACTATTAGAATTAACCACAAGCAAAGATATTAATTTTCCATTCTTCGACACCTGAAAAGTGAAATAAAAAAACCACATAAAACCAACCATCATTTTGGAGTGAAATGCATTCATTCAAACAGTTTCTAGCTTCCTTCCAAGAACAGATGAAACCCGGGGAACCACAAGATTAACGGCGCAGTTGAAAAAGGTATGCCAAATACATATATGGCACACACACACACACACACACACCAGCATATGAACATTTAGATGATCATGGAAAGAACTCAAATAGCTCACAAATAACCCTAGGGTTCAGACAGTGAAGAACCCCACAAGAGACATTTCGTAACATGTCACGCAAACCCCACAATGTAACAATACGAATAATCCAATTATAAACATAACTTGGTCGGTTTTTGATAAAAAAATTAACTTGAGCATTACGGACAAATAAAACAAACCTCCAAAATGTGGAGGTGAAAAGAAAAGAACATTCTTCACCTGAACTCCGATGATCCCTATCTCTGTGACGATCCCGTCGATCCCTATGATCTTGAGATCGTTCTTCTCGCCTGTGCCGGCCTTTCAGGTCATAATCACTGCTTCTACCACTCTTCGACCGATTTGGATCTTTCGAGGATGCGTAAACACCACGTTCTCTATCTCTGTTGTGACGACTCTGAATTTTGTCCTTGGCAGCTGTACTCACACCTCCAGGATGTGACGGAGTGTCTTCCTTCGGAACCCGGTAATGTCTACAAATGAAAGATTCAGAAGAAGAAAAGAAGGAGTTAAAACACAAAATAAAAAAATATATAAGACTAGCGAGGGGGGGGGGGGCTCGGCTTTGCCCGGGCATAAAATACTCTTAAATATGATATTTTAATTTGTCCAGATTTCTTATATATTATTATAGAGTCATGATTTAAAAAGTAAAAAAAATAAAGTATTTGGGTGCCATCAGCTAGAATTGAAACCCACAATACTAATGATTACTATAATACTATCTCATTGATTACTGTACACGCAATAACCCTTATCCCTGAGTGGCCTTCAGGCCTTGATAAGTGGTGACCCCCATGTAAAAAAAAAAAAACTCCTGAGGATCCGAGTCAAATTCTGCAAGAGTACAAATTTTGTTTCATTTTCACCTTTTTTTTCAATTTTTGGGGTAGATTGTTGTACTAAGAATATAAGAAACATGCATTTTCTCTGGTTTTAGATTTTTTTCATTACACTAAATTGAGCCACAGCAACGCGTGGCAGGATACAGCTAGTGCGTGTATATATATATATATATATATATATATATATATATATGGCACAATCACGTTGACACACAGGTTCTCGCCAGATCACCGAAGTAATGTTAAGCTTGGCCAGTACCAGATGGGTGACCATTTACGAAGGTTAGGCGCTGTATGTACCTTCTGGGAAGGCTGGGTGTGGGGCTAGAATCCTCACCCCAAAAAAAGAACTCTTCGCTACAAAAGCATCTACAAAGTTCTGGATGGCCTGTGCTACTCCAGGGACTCAAGGCTATGGATGGATGGATATATATCTACTATTATATAAAAGTTACTTTGTGTTTGTATGTGAGTTTCTTCCTCATAGGTATCAAAATGGCGGACATATCTCATGCAAATTTTACACAAAGGTAATTTATATGTCTGGCAGTGTTCTTAGATATGTTTTGTACAGAAATTCATCTGATAATTATCCAAAATTGAAAAAAATCCGATCTTAAAAATAGCTTCTCTCTCATACGTAAGAAAAGAATAACTTTTACAAGGGAATATTTTACGCTACACTGGCCAAGGGAGATAATGAAATCTTAGCAAATCATTTCTTCTTAAAAATACAAAACAGATTTATTATGATCTGAAGATACATTGTAGTGGTAGGTCATTCAACTACAGATCGAATAAACCCCTGTTCAAGCCCAGGTGTACCTCACCATTTTATTTTAATTTTTTCTTATTAATGAGTTCAATTTATGATAAAAGAACAGATACCACTTAAAATCGCTGCAAATCATTTCTTCGCTTGCATATTTTAAAACTAAACATTAATAAGAAGTGACTTTTCCAGGGCATTCATGACCAAGTCCAAATATCAGCTGACGTGATATTGTAAACAAACACAGACGGAATTTGATGAACGACATCATTATTATTTTAAAAAATTATTAGTCAGCAGGGCAAATTATTCCTTATAATATATAATAATCAATAGAGAATTGATTCAGTACTAATACACACGCAATCTGCATAAATTAAAATATCATGTTTAAGTGCATTGTATGACTGAGCAATATCAGGCTGTCAGCTAGTATATATATATATATATATATATATATATATATATATATATATATATATATATATTCCAGTCAATCCTGAAAAATGACATCGCAGAGATTAAAAAGTCTAACAAAGTGTGGGTGAAGGCTGATAAATCAACGAATATTTACAAGATGTACCCATCTAAATACAAGAAAACTATTCTGGAGAACATCTGTAATAGTTATAAAAAGGATACCCTCGACACTGAAAATACAATCAATGAAGAAACCAAAGTATTTGCATCCAAACTGGGTATAGAAGATAGAGTGGGAAAAATAGATAAGAGAAACGCATACATACTCATCAAGGACCACAAGAAAAATTTCCACATCAAGAAACAGTCTAGACTGATCAACTCCACTAAATCGGAACTCGGTCATGTATCTAGGGAGATTATCAGGAACATTATTAAGGTAACCCTGGAGGCCACTAAATTCAATCTGTGGAAGGATTCTTCGGATACTATCGAATGGTTTAAATCGATTGAAAATAAGAGAAATGCTTGTTTCATCCAATTCGATATCATGGATTTCTATCCCTCAATTTCCAAGGAATTACTCATGAACAGCATTAATTATGCTAGGAATTTCGTGGATGTATCCGACAATCAGGTAAAACTAATTATGGCTTGTCGCAGATCCATCCTTTTAAACAATCAGGAAACATGGATCAAATCGAATAACAACGAGTTTGACGTCCCGATGGGGGCTTTTGACTCAGCCCAGATTGCCGACCTAGTGGGCATATTTATAATGTACACTATTAGCAGAATTATAGAGCCTAACTTAGTGGGATTATACAGGGATGATGGACTAATTGTTATCCCTAATAGTGACGGCCCCATGGTATCGAAAATACATAAAAAATTAGTAAGAGCCTTCAAATACCTAGGATTTAAAATAGATATTACCCCAAATTGTAAAGAAGTTAATTATCTAGACATAACTCTAGACTTAAGAAAGCCGTTCAATAAAGATAATAACACACCTTCTTATATTAATACTAGATCTAACCATCCAAGTTGCATAATTAAACAAATACCTAAAACGATTAACACTAGGATTAATAAACTTTCGGCTAACAAAGAAATTTTTGAAGCAAATAAAAAATTATACAATAGAGCACTAGAGATAAGCGGATACAGTGAAAAACTCACATATATTAAGAAGGAAAATAAAAACAAAAATAAATCTAAGAACAGAGGCCGGAAAATAATATGGTTTAATCCCCCTTACTGTCAACTATCCAACATAAACATAGGGAAAGTATTTTTGAACCTAATAGATAAGAATTTTACCATAAATAATCCACTTAGGAAGATATTTAATAGAAAAACAATTAAAATAAGTTACTCGTGCACTAAAAACATGGACAGAATAATTAGCACTCATAATAATAAAATATTAAACAACTCTAATAGAAATAAGGCTACAGTAGACAAATGTAACTGCCAAGTGAAAAATAACTGCCCACTGGACGGTAATTGTAAAGTTGAGTGCGTGGTTTATAAGGCCACGATCCACCCAGAAGATAATAAGAGGGACAAAAAAGTTTACTTCGGTATCTCCGCCGGAAGCTGGAAACAACGTTTTTATGACCACAAACATTCTTTCAATAACCCAGAACTTAAGAATAAAACCGAGTTAGCTAAACAATGGTGGTTATTAAAAAATGAGAATCGATCCCCAGTGATTTCATGGTCAATCCTATGTCATTCGGACGTTCCAAACGGCTTTAGGCAGAGATGCAGTTTATGCCTCGAGGAAAAAATAAAAATCCTGAAGTACCAACACAGTAATCTCCTAAACAAACGAGATGAACTGATGGCCAGATGTAGACATAAATGTAAATTTAAAATAACCAATAACTCTAGATCCGACGAACAGAGAATTCTATAATGGTAATGACACCGAATCTAACACCACTAGATTAGTTACGATAAACCATCCCACCCCACCCCACTGGCAATTATAGTGTTGTCCGGTATATACTCGATAATAACTACTTTACGATTTGTTGTCCGAAATCTAAGTTAAGCATTTTTTTTTTTTTTTTTTCCGAAGTACCTGGTTTATCCAAATTACTTATAAATAAATGAGATAACCTTAAGAAAATAATTTTTCTCTGCAGATAATACATTAGTTATTAAACTGAGTTAAGTCAAAAAGACCAAATACTAAAACTAGATATTATTAGATTTGATACAAATCAACACAAAAATATAATTATTTTACTTATTTCTTTATGCGTGCATGAGAATAATTTTGTTGTACGGAGTGAATAAAAGTATATATTAACCGAAACTAGATACGTCCTATCGAATTGGGGGCGGCCAATATTACAATTTTCCACTTCTTAATCAATTAAGAATTGAAATATTAATTACAACGACCGCTATAATCACCAATAAAATTATTTACATGAAAATATATAAAATATTAAATACATAAGACTCAATTTTTTTAAATTCATAGTATTATATTACAAATACAATATTTAAATGAATTATAAGATAATATTTATTTCTAACTAATTTTTACATAATAACATACAGATAGTTTTAAAACTTTGTATATAATATTCTTTTTATTTTTATTTTCTTACTTTTATTATTTTTTATTTATCTTTTAATAGACCTACTTTCCATGACTCAATTAACTATAGGACGCGTGTACAACATCCAGTTTATTTCCCTTATCTTTCTCAGAGTTTCTAGACTAATATGACAGTTAACATTTGATCACTGTCTCCTCTTTTTTTTTCTTCCTCTTTTTTTCTTCTTTTTCATTACGCGCTGTTCTATTTCTTTTCACTATATATCTGTATACTTTCGCCCCTTTCTTCCTAGGTTAGTAAACGCGTGTCAAGGCATTTACATGTCAGAACGTACATCTTAGAGGCGTGTGTGTGTGTGTGTATGTGGGTGTAGGTGTATGTGTATGTGTTGCGTGTGTGTGTGTGTGTGTGTGTGTGTGTATCTATGGTTACATCGAGCTGCCGCTTATAAGTGTCTAATATTTTTATTTGTTATTTTTAATTTTTAATTTTTATTTTTTAAATCCCTACCACCCTCTCTATTAAATGTATTAAGTGGATTGCTACTACCACCACCTCTGGTTTTTTGAGGGTCGAAGCCCGATCTTTTCTTTTCTTTTTTTCAGTATCAAAAATGTAATTGTCTGATTTAGATGCTTGAAAATACCATAAGGTTGAAATAAATTATTGCATCGACAATTATGTAATTTCCGTGTTATATTTTTTATTTTTATATATATATATATATATATATATATATATATATACACACACATGTGTATATATATATATATGTGCGTGTGTATATATATATGTGTGTGTGTGTACATATATATGTGTGTGTGTGTGTGTGTGTGTGCGTGTGCATATATATATATTTACATAGGCATAACCACTTATCAAGGCCCAGAGACCACTCGAGGATAAAGGTTAAGAGTGTACAGTAGTCAATTGGACAATATAGTAATCGTTAGTAATGGAAATTCGATAAATTTATTAACTTAAGTGGAACAGCTCATCAAGAACTTATTTACATAAGACTTGAAGACAACCATATTGTAGTCAGCTGGAAAGCAGGAAAACGAAAGACAATTCCACAGGCGGCCATATATATATATATATATATATATATATGTGTCATTGCTTAACTTTGTATGTTTTTGCCAATAAAATTGCTTTCAAATTGGTTACTATCAAAATAAATGAATTTTAGTCTTTAAAATGTATGAAACAACAAAATGTTTATTTTTAACGTATAAACAACTTTTCTTTTTAAATTCTTCTTTTTCTTTTCTTAATTAATATTGAAAAAAAGTTGAGTTTCAATATAAATTATGTTTCTTTTTTTCTTTTTTTTTTCAATGCATTTCAAAAAGTTTACTAATGTGTGTTTTTTTTTTTAAAAAAAGCTCTCATTCATTATTGACAGTCTAACTATTTGACAGATTGGGTTTGCTTGGACCACGCGCAGGACGTCATTTGTCAGTGACCAGGGTTTATCCTTACAGAAGCTATAACTTAGCTAAGCTCTTAAATCTACAGGTGATTGACCTTCAACCTTTAATAATGGAATTATTATTATAGCCATCTCATGTGACCTTGCTCAGCTGTCATGGTTTAGGATATGATACAGAACACTACTGCAACAATAACAAGAACCCGAAAAAGGGTTGATATGCAAAGGAAAAAACAAAATATGACAGTAAAGTTATCTTTGTTTGAAGAAAAGGTGGTAGAAATTTACACAGAAGTCAATACAGTAGCCACACACCTGTCCAAATTCACCTTGAATTGTTGCATTGTTTGTGCATAACTGTAAATACCCCCGACAGACCCGACAAGCAGCAAAATCCCACCCCTACACAGTAGAGATCTCCAGATGTAAGAAAGCCTCCTACTCTAATAGTTTCTTTCCTACAACTACTAGATTTGGAATTCCCTTCCGGGTTCCTGCTTCCCTGACTGTACTGACATGCAGAAGTTCAAGTGTAATGTAAACAGACATCTTGCTGCGCAACTCCCTGATAGGTCCTGAACTGTCATCTAGGCTTCAGCCTCTGTCCCATCGACGAGATGTTGCATCCCTCTGCCTGTTCTACAAATACTTCAATGGTGAATGCTCTGACGAACTGCAAACACTTGTACCTCCCCGACGTAACTACCCCCGACAAACCCGACAAGCTACTAAGTCTCATCCCTTTACAGTAGAGATCCCTAGGTGCAAGAAAGCCTTTTACTCCAATAGTTTCTTCCCCAGAACTGCGGGTCTTTGGAACTCCCTTCCGGGATTCTGCTTTCCCAACTGTACTGATATGCAGAAGTTCAAGTGTAATGTTAATAAACATCTTTCTACTCATCTCCCTTCATAATGACCCTGCTAATTAAGTCCCTGATAGTAGCCCCCTGCTTCAAAGTGGCACTTGCCTTGTTTGGGGTGAAAATTGAATAAAAAAAAAAATAAATAAAAAAAATAAAAAGTATCTTTGAAAATTATGTCCCAGATAGTAGCCCCCTACAAAAGTGGCACTATGCCTTGTTTGGGGTGAAAATGCAATCAAAAAAAGAGAGTCTATTCCAAGGTCCAAGGATTCTGATTGAGAAAGTGGCCTTTCTTTGGTTTAATCGAAATTGGTTGTAATGCCATTTTCTTTCATTTAACAAATATCTCCTACAGAAAGTCTGATCCATTAGTGTAAAGACTCCAGCATCCTCACACTTTCAACGAACTTTCCTGATATTAATTCAATACAAAAATAACAAAAACAAAAAGCATTATAATGTTCTGAAACAATAAAAGGGAGATAACTTTAGATGTTACGGGAGTTACGGCCCTTGGGAAATCCGAGTTGTGAGCCCTGGAAATTTTACCAAACGAAATGTGTGTTCATTTTTCTATCTCTTTTTAATCAAAACTTATCCGGCTATCCCATCGCAGTAATAACCGATATTTAGCACATATCGATTACCTCATTCACTAAATATGACAATGGTGAAATAATTTCTTGTATTGTCCATGTAGTCCTTCTAATGGTGCAGGAATGAATAACGGGTCCTAGAGTATATCATAATGACCATTGGTGAGATTATAGGCCCAAATCAGATCACCACGTAATTGTCAGTGCTCAAAGGAGAAAAAATTAAACTTTTTGAATCAGCTTTCATTGGGCAGAGTTGATTTTGATTGAAATAGTGAGCAGTTTATTCTTTAGAAAGGATTAAGAGGATCTTATTAACTGTTTTTTTTTATCGTCCTACTTCTCACCTTCGACTCAAGTTGATCAGAATGAACATCGTCGCAACACTTTCTTGGCCTACGGGCCCAAATCACAGTGTAGTATCTGTTCTGATGCTACATTTCACCTTTTCTGTTTTCGATCAATGATGGAGAAATCCTTCATAATTGAGACAATCTTTTTTTTTTTTCCTATTCGGAGCTGGATTTTTCCCACATTTAAAACCAACCTTGTGTCTAATTAATTCTGCCCTCGTGGGGAGGCAAGTAAATAGGAACAATAACAAGAACCCCAATAGGGTTGATATGCCGTAAAACAAAATATTAAAGTTACCTTTCTTTGTAGTCTTTTGAAGATCTGTGTTTCTTGTAGTTACCGTCATCATCATGATCACGATAACTGCGACGCTCGCCTTTGTCCTCAGCGCCATCTCTGTGGGATGAAGGACTTCTTTTATCTTCTTTCCATTTTTTGTCTTTGTCATCAGCTTCTGTCATTTTATGCTTTGTTGCCGCCAACCGGTCCAAACCCAAAAGAGACGTCATCGGCTTTTTGAACGTTAACGAACTGCTCTCAATGTCAGGTGTGATTCTCTTCTTCATCACGATCAAACCTCCTTCTTTCATCTCTTCTGGGCTTGATCCTTCCAATCGATGGACATTCTCACTGTCCATAAAACTAAGACTGGCCATCTGAAATTCAATCAAAAATCGATATGATAATAATACACTGACACATTTCATATTATCTTCCACATAAAAAAAACAAAACGAGATCATCTGATCATGATTTCATTTATTAATAGTTTGTCTACGTCAAACAATAGCGACAATAAATGCGACACCTATAAATAGATTAAGCATTACATTAAATACATTGTTCCTAATCATATAACAATGAACAAAATTATTTCTAAAAAAGGAAAAAATATATGCTAATGCACAAAGTCTGTTGCCAAGGTCGCTGGAAAGATGGTGGGATCCTTCTACCTCTCCAGAAGATATCTCACTACTGATGCAATTCTCTATCTATATAAAAGCCAAGTACGTCCAAGGATGGAATACTGTTGCCATATCTGGGCAGGATCTGCTAAAAACAGCCTATCCTGCCTTGACAGAGTACAAAATAGACTTCGTGGCTTAGTGGGGGATGCCCTTTTCTCTACCCTGCAACCTCTCCTCCACAGAAGAGATGTTGCGAGCCTATTCTTGTTTTATCGTTATTTCCATGGCAGGTGCTCGTCTGAACTCCAATCTCTGGTCCCCCCTCGCCAATCTTTCACGAAAAACACCCGTCTAGCTGAATCCACTGCGAAAAATTTCCCCCACTCTATATTTGTGCCTAAATCAAAACGCGGATTCCATGAACAAAGCTTCTTTCTTAGAAGAACTCTGTTCCGTCTGCCTGCTTCCCACCCGATTACAACTTGGATGTCTTCAAGTCCAACGTTAACAAATTCCTAATGAACCGCCCCCTTAAGTAAACACTTCATCAAATCTCCACACTAACGTAATGTACTTGAAATAACCCTTATCCCTGAGTGGCTTCCGGGCCTTGATAAGTGGTGATCACTATGTAAAAAAAAAAAAAAAAAAAAAAAAAAAAACTTACGAGTTACCTTCAATAAGTTTCCAAACTTTTTCATATGGGCACTTTTACTGATAGTAACACACATGAAATACTAGTTCTCTTTGAAGAAATCTCCTCCGGCTGCAATGCACTTGTTATACCGTCCCAACAACTTCTGGAAGCCCTCTTGTGTGAGCGTATCAATGACCATCATCACAGCCTCTTTCATCTCAATTGTCTCATAATGACAGCCTCTAAGGTTTTCCTTGAGCTTAGGGAATAACCAAAAGTCACAGGGAGCAAGGTCTTGACTATACGGAGGGTGGGGAAACTGCCTTGATGCCCATGACAACGTCTTCCTAATTTTCTCTAAGCACCTTTGAGAAAAACTTTCTGCAAATCTTCCACATCTTCAGTTCATCGCGAATAATTGTGTGTACAGTTCCCACACTGACATAAAACTGTGCACTTATTGTCTCTATAGACACCCTATGGTCCTTTTCCATGGAATTCTTTATTTGGTCAATCAACTCTGGTGTTCTGATTACCTTACTTCTCCTACAATCATTCCTTAGAGTCCCTACTTTCCTTGAATCTCTTATGCCACTCAGAAACTGATATTGGATTCATGCAAGATGGTCCAAAAGCAGTCTGAAGCATTCCATACATTTCTGTGGCATTTTTCCAAGTTTAAAAACAGAATTTTATTGCATATCATTCTTCTAAAGTGTCCTCACGTCCAGACTGCATTTTTGAAATTGACCAGCTGTGACAATCAGGCTTTAGTAAGGTGTATTTCAATTTCTGCTGTAGCTGTTCATTTGAACGTGAAATCATAAAAATTGGTCAGTTATCTCCTAAGACGTATAGCAATAAAATACTGAATTTTCAAGAGTCAACAACAATTTAAAATGCCAATACAAAATGTCTGGAAACTTATTGAAGGTGCCTTGCACATTTCCTCATAAAAGCATCAGTGGAAGTACACCAAACGTCATATTAACTGTAACATCGCTAGCCAGAAAATGAGAAAGAATTCTGGTTTTAATTCTTGACCATGTGTTTATATGAGAGTTGGCAATGAGATTTGTGGATCTACTCTTATTTTTCAACTTTTTTTACTCCAAACAAGGCACATTGCTACTTACAACATAGTGAGCTACTATCTGGGATTGTGTCTAACAGGAGACGGGGAGGAGTTGTGTAGCAAGCTGTCTATTCATATTACAATTAAATTTCTGTAGACGTAAATACTCCTGACAAACTCAACAAGCAGCCAAGCCCTACCCCTACACAGTGGAGATCTCTAGATGTAAGAACGAAGGCGTTCTACTTTAATAGTTTCTTCCCCAGAACTGCTAGATACTGGAACTCCCTTCCGGGTTCATGCTTTCCCAAATGCAGAAGTTCAAGTGTAATGTGAACAGACATCTCATCTCCCTACATAATATCCTTGCAACTACTGTCCCCGATAGTAGCCCCCTACATCAAAGTGGCACTGTACCTTGTTTGGGGTGAAAATGGAATAAAAAAAATAAATAAATAAAAAATATTAAAAAAAATTATTTTTTAAAGGCTGATATTTATAAATGACCTCCCTGATAAAATTGTGTCTCAAATGGATATACTTACTCATGGCATTAAGCTCTATAATAAACACGAGATTAAAACGAATGTACACATATCCAAGGCAATAGCTAAAAACCTAAAAAAAAAACAATCTTTAGTCGGTAGTGAGATGAGTCCATAAGTGGATGTTAACATTAAATTCTACTAAAACTAAAACACCTTCTCAACAATTAATTGCAATGATAAATAACAGATCTTTCAATCTCCTTCACTTAACATACCCAGGCAACATGAATTGAAACAAAAATACATTGAGGATGTTGTTAAGGCTGCTGCAAAGATGCTACCATGCAAGAAAATAACTCATACCAAAGAGTATCCTATATCTTTACAAAGCCACAATTCGCTCATACATGGAGTATTGTTGCCACAGCTCGGCCGGAGAATCTGCCACTAGTTTTTAATTTTTAGACAGGGTCAAAAAAAAAAAAAAAAAGAAAAAAAAAGAGACTCAAATCTAAAAGGTCCTGCACTATCGGCCAAGCTTCAGCCTTGTCCCATTGCTGCATCCCTGTGCCTGGTTTACAAGTACTTAAATGGAATCTTCTCCAATGAACTCACAGCACTCGAGCCCCCTCGACATACATACCTCAACAAGTAGCAAAATTCCACCCCTATACTGTTGAGATCTCTAGATGCTGAAAAGCCTTCAACTACTCTATCAATCAAACGGCAATGATATTTAGATTTTTATTATCCAATGTATTCCATATTGTTTTCACTGGTCGCCATGTTTGTTATCACGTACGCATTCAATTTTTGGGCATGAGCGAAAACAAACATGGCAGCCAGTGCAAACAATAGGAAATACATTGGATACTAAAGGTCTTAATATCATCGCTAGATTTATAAATGAAAAATTCTTTATATAAGAGGGCTGTGTGTGTTCTTGTTGATTGAACTTTTGCTTTTCTTTGCTAATATAGCAGATTAGTGTCCAGTCGATAATAATCTGCTGAAAAAAGACGAAAATAAAATCAATATAAGAGGGGGGGGCGTAGTTTTGTTGAGTGGTTCCAATACCAGGAATCGATTTACTAGGACAAATATTTAACTGGTGCTGCCAGATCAGATTGTCTGAAGATATTGGCTTCCTGAGACGAAATGCACCTAAAATTGATGCTTTTTGTTTTTGTATTTCCTTTTGCAAAACTTAATTATGTTCTGCAAAACCAAAAACAACAATCCCCCCTTTCCCCTTTTTCTATTTCCCCTTTCTATCTCCCCCCTCCACTTCCTGACTGGTTTCCTAACTTAAAATGTACCAAACATTAATACTGTAACCCTTTTCCCTCTCCCATTGCAAAACTCATTCATGTTCTGCAGGGCAAGGAACAAAAACGATAAAATCCACTATAAAACAACCAAACCAAACACTACAAACTAGCAATTGAAGATACAAAAAGCTTGGAGAATAAAAACCTTCTACAAAGTAATTGGATGCAACATGAATACGATTTAAAAAAAGAACTGAATTCAGCATTAAATAATCTGGTTGGTTGGTTGTTTTTGTTTTACGGCATATCAACCCTTTTCGGGTTATTTAATGCTGAATCCAAAGATTTTGAAGAAAAATTTTTTTAATAAAATATATTTGTTGTTTTTACGTCGGTTTCTATTTAACCCATAGTTGGAACCCTAACAGGTACTACCACTCCGGGTCAGAGTGGACCTGGGAGCAATGGTAATTAAAGGGTGGCTTCACACTCCCCAAAGCCCACAAGCTGGGGCCTCACCACTGGATATAGTTTAAGGTCATATCCAGGATCCCCATTGAGGGACTTTTACCCTCTGCAGGGGGGCAGTCGGCGTATTCTAATGCCCCACCGACAGGGCCTTAAATAATCTGAAAACGGTTGATATGCCATAAAACAAAACAACCAAACCAAACTCTACAAATAAATATTCAAAGATATAAAGAACCTGAAGCATAAAAATTGTTTCCAAAATAATTGGATTCAGCATTAAATAACCCGAAATGGGTTGATATACTGTAAAACAAAACCAAACAAATATTAAAATTTTTTTGCATTTTTTTGGATAATCTGGTAGATTTGTAAACTTCTGAATTTTTTTTAGATGAGGGCTGATTTTTTGTGTTACTTGTCTTGACCCGACTATCGTTCTCATCTTGAGTGTTATTTGTGCAACGTTTCGGTCGGTGTAGCCTTCGAACTTCGTCAGGCATGTTGGTCGCCATCTTGGAACAGAAAGAAGAAAAGTTACTGGCTCCATATGGTTTTGTATTCTTGGAGTTGTTTTCATTTTTTTCATTGTAGTTTCATATGCGCGAAAAAATTTGCTTGGTACCGAGAGGTAACTCTAATAAAGATTGACAAAGATTATCTCTCTGGTAGGAAAAATTAAAAAACAATGAAAAAAAAAAATACAAGGGGGTGTGCCTTGTACTGGTCTACCGTTTTTTGTTTTTTTTTTAATTTTTTTTAATATTTATTTTTTTTATGTTAATAACTTTTCAGATGAGCCTTCATCTTCCATAGATGTTATTTTAAACCAAAAAGAATTACTTAATGTCATCCCAAGCAAGATACATTGCCACTGAAATTTAAGCGGTACTGTTATTAGGAGTTGCATTTATAGTGGGTATCCTAAGTGAGGAATTCTGCAGTAAGATGTGTTATGGATTGTAGTATCAGTTAGAAACCGGCAGTTAATGATCTGCATGCTGCATGTTTGATTGGTTGAAGGTCATTATTTGTAGTGGGGATAGCGCAATAAAACAATCAACAATAAAGATTATGCTTTACGACTAGATTTAAGAAAACATTTAAAAGGATAAAATTAAAAAGGAGAATGTAAGAATTGATTTACATATATACATATAAGATGTTGGCGCTTCTACACTATTGGGACGAGATTTTGTAGTTGATAAATGGAGTTTTCGGATAAAAAACAATGGTTTCAACTAGGCACCGCCAAAACTGGGGGGGCGGGGGGCAGATCAGTACTTTTTGACGGACCGTCTTTTTAAAAATCTACCAAAAATCAGGTAATTATCCGATTAATACGAAACTTTCAGCGATTATTAGGAGAAGAATGAACTTTATAACAGTGTACTTATTTTTCATAAACGATATTTATATATATAATTTTTTTTGCTTACAACCCCCCCCCCTTGTTTTGAAGTGGGAACAAATATGCTTAAAATAATCATCTGAAACTGAACAAAACATATTGTGTTGTTGTAAGGGACAGAATTATAGATTAAAAAAAAAAAAAAAAAAATGTTTGCATACCTTATTTTGATGTCTGAATATCAGAACTTCGATTGTGTTTAATTATCCCGCTTTTGAGTTTTGAAGTGTGAAATTCGGTGAATATGTTGAGTAAAATAATTAATTTAAGTTAAGCAAAACAAAAAAAAAAATTTTTTTAATATTTATACGAAAAAAGCCATTTTAAAATTTTTGATAAATAAATTAACAATTTTTTTTTAGCGAGCCGAATAATGCATGACCATTATTAAACAGGGCATGCTTTGAATAATCGATACAAAAAAAAAAAATTCGATAAATGTTGTGCCCTTTGTGTTAAAAATAGCATCATTTTTTTCGATCCCGTTTGAAAACGTTTGCCGCCTTTCTACTACGGTGGACCAAACGCGCTGAAATAATTTTTTTTTTATTCTGCTTTAAATTGCCCCTCCCCCATTTTGGGGAGCCTGGCCCCCACACACATACACATTAAAAACCAAACTCATACAAATGGTCACCCATCTGGTACTGGCCAGCCTCAGCTTAATAATACATTGAAATTTTCGTCACTGAAAAATAAGTTTTTTTGGCCTGTTTGGTCTTCCATATTTTTCTTCTTATAAAACTCAAACGTAAACAGAGTCAATCTCGACTCTGCATCGACGCGAAATATCTGGTTACCTATATGAATAAGTGGAATTATTTGAAATTCAGGTACTTATATTATAATATTTTTGCATATTCTCTTAGAAAATCATCCTAAATCTTAGTTAGACAATAAATAAATTAATTAATTATTTCAAAAACCTTTTTTTTTAAATATTTAAGTACATTTTTTGTGCAAGACAAAAAATGTCAATTGTTAACTTTTGGGGAAAATTTAACATTTAAAATTTAATTAAAAATAGTAGAAAAAGTTTTACATTATTCTGTTTTCTATATGATAAAATTCAGGGTTTTATCTTTCTGGAAAAAAAAAGTTACTCAGAAATAATGGATTTTAATAAATGTAATTTAGTTTTAAAAAACAACAACAACTTGATTTTGCGGCCATTTTTTGACGGTGCCTAGTTTCAACTGATGTTTTTTTTGTCAATTCTAATAAGTTACAATGGTGGCTTCCAAATTATGTAGTCGAAATTATCTGAATATTATTGAATTGTTATTATTAAAAAAAAATAAAAACAACTTTAAACGTGATAGCAAGTAAAAAATTGCCACAATCTTGTTAAAATTGAAATGGAAAATTACCTCCCTTTTGAACTCTCCTGTGTCTTACGATCATTTTCATCAAATTCTATTTTTTATTTTCTTTTATAAATAATTTTCTACCTTATTGATATTTGTAATTTTTGGATATAATCATCTTAAAAATAGGAGGAATTGTGCCTAAATCTAAATGCAGGTTCCATGAACAAAGCTTCTTTCCCAGAATTTCCCACCTGTGGGACACTGTTCCACTGGTCTGCTTCCCTGTTGAATAACACATAGTAGCATTAAAATACAAGTTCTTGTTGAGCCATCCTCATAAATAATAAAATTCTACCCAATTTACACCATTAACGATTACTATATCACCTTACATTCATTAATCTTTGTCCTCGGGTGGCCTTCGGGACTTGATAAGTGGTGACTCACAAGTAAAAAAATAAATAAATAAACATGATAAGTGCATTTGAGAAATTTCATTGCCACACAAGCAGAAAGGTCCAGCATATAAAATCAACAGTAGGTTCTTTGATATGAAAGGGACGCGTTCTAAATGAATGTTTCTGTTCAAAACAATTGAACCATGATACTTGACTTTTGCATTTTAAACTTTAATTCAATCCATTATGTATGAAAAATAATTTTATAAAATCAACAGTAGGTTCTCTACAGTGCAATGTAGACTACAATATATTGTGGACTAGGCCGCTGCGAGGAGGCATGTGAAGCTTTCTTTGAGTGCACCATGATGAGCCCCTAACTAGAGCAGGAAATCAATCAGTTTGATTGAAAAATGGGTGGGTAATGTTTACCGAGATGTTACCGTGGGTGTGATTTAGCCCAACGGAATAGTTTGTCTCACATTCGAATAAAGACAGCAAAACATTGAACCAGGAATGAAAATATGAAATAAAATATTTTGTATGATTTTTTTCCCCCATTTTTCTCAGTGAATTATCAAAAAGAAATGAAACAGGGTTTTTTTTTTTTATTGGTGGACCTCTGAAACCAATAAATAGCGCTATCCCCCCCCCCAAAAAAAAAACAGTTTAAATAATTTGCTACTGAAATCTTTCGTTTGCTAAGTTTTTATCATCACTTATTCGGTTTCATAGCATCCACTTATTGTCAATAAATTCACTTTTTAAATTTATTTAATTTTTTTGTTGTTTTCAAACATTTTCTAGCACTTATTTTTAATTATTTAATTCTAGGACGATTGAGGTTTGAAATTTACATATTGCAATGCAATTATTATCCAAAAATGTTTTTCCGTTGTTAGGAAAAAAAAAGTGGTGAAAAATGAGGATACTGACAGAAATACATAAAATAAAATATGGCAAATTTTTACATTAAGTCCAACTCGTCTTTCATATTCAAAATGTCAACTTTTATAAGTTCTGGGATATGCTGACAACGAATATCACAGTTAAATTTGGGGTAAATATTTTTAAACCCCCCCCCCTCCAAATGGGGTATTTATTCCGAAAGCCGTTCTTAACATGGGGAGGTTGGGGGGGGGTATTCTGAAAGCCGTTCTTAACATGGGGAAGATGGGGGTGTTTATACTGAAAGCCATTAACATGGGGAGGTTGAGGGTGTTTATTCCGAAAGCCGTTCTTAACATAGGAAAGTTGGGGGTGTTTATTCTGAAAGCCGTTCTTAACATGTGGAGGTTGGGTGTGTTTATTCTGAAAGCCATTCTTAACATGAAATTACTCAAGGAAATGAAAAGAGTCGTAATTGTTTTGTTTTACACGCATGCACATTAATAATTTCTTGGATGTGAAAAAAAATGGCTGCCAGGGATTACATTAATTTTTATGTTGGATAGCAAATGTTTTCATATCTGGTAAATTACTTATCAATCTCAAATTTAACTGTGATATTCGTTGTCATCATAAATTTAGGTCAAAATGGCACCGGTAAATAAATAGGTAGAAGTGGCACTTTGACAATGAAAATTAGGACCGTTCCAGAAGGACAGGTTAAGCTCCCTTTCCTCTGGTTTAAAACAGAGCTACCCTCCCCCAAAAATATTAAATTTATATTTTTTATAGGCATTGGCACCGGTATGGGTGGGGGCTAGGCTTTCTTTTTTTTAAAACACCAGCTAATTAAGATCAACAATGTTTTCTGATAATTTGAGCGATTCTTTTAACGAGCCGGTGTGAAAAGTTTTTGTGAGGATTGAGATAAAAAATATAACACTTAATTGCTTATGCATCCACTCTTTTTCATCATAATTTATAACCCTAACCAAGCCAGCAGAACTGATATTTATTATGCTTGTTTGTTCCTTTCTATGTTTTTTTGTTTCCGCCCAGAAAACTTGTAATTTTTACCAGTTGCTAAGAGCCCTCCTCATCAATATTGGACCCAAAACCATGTAGTTCAATTTGGAGGGATTTTTCTCAACAGAGAATTATTTTTTAAATAATAACATTATTTCAGCATGTTCTGTATTATTCTGCATAAGTACTAAGAGCTCTAGCAATAACTAGTTGGCGCTTCTACACTATTGGGACGAAATTTCTGAAATCATAAGACTGAATTTCACAAGAAAACAATGGTATCTACGTATTCCTCATATTTTAAGATGATTATATCCAAAAATTACAAAAATTGATAAGGTAAAAAATTATTAAAGAAAATAAAAATAGAATTGGTTGAAAACGATTGTAAGACACCGGAGGGTTCAAAAGGGAGGTAATTTTCCGTTTTGATTTAAACAAGATGGTGGCAATTTTTCACCTGCTAACACGATTAAAGTTGTTTTGTTTAATAATGCAATAATATTTAGGTAATTTCGACTGCATATTTTGGAAGCTACAATTGTAAAGTATTAGAATTGACAAAAAAAATCAGTTGAAACCATTGTTTTTTATCTGAAAACTACATTTATTGACTACAAAATCTCATCCCAATTCTGTAGAAGCACCAACTAATTTTCTTTCACAACAAAAATGTTATAATTACAAGTTGGAGAAAAACATAAACAAAAACACTGATAATTTCATAAATATTGGCAAACCAGAGGAGTACCCGATTTATCAGATTTTGTCCCTGATAATAAACTTCATCAATAACATAACTTCCGGCGAGAGTTACAATTTCCCAAGTTTATTATTTATAAAATTGTTAGGTGAAAGTACAGTTAACAAAGAACACTCTCTTTCGGTTCTGCAGATTATTTAGAAAGCCATCCTTAGAGGCTCGATAATGACTCAAAAATAGAAATAAAATAAAATACTAGAAGAAACCCATTTAATAAACGTTACCATAACATTTATTGGGTGAATTTTTACCAGTAATTTGTTTTATTGTCCTGTCTAACTATGCAAAGACCAGCCACATTTCACCAACCATCTGGCTACGATCACAAATCATTCCCATTCCAAAAAACGGTGATTTAACACTCCCAACGAATTATCGCTGAATTTTGTTGCTTCCTATAGCTTCTTCTAAATCGTATTCACCCTGAAGTAGAGCCCATTTTACGCAAAACCCAAAATGGTTTCCGCCCAGGTCGCTCCACTCTTGAACAAATCCTCACATTGCAAAGAATAATTGAGGAAATCACATTCTGCAATAAAACTGCAGCTCTTACCTTTGTGGACTTCAGTAAAGCTTTCAACTCAGTTAACCATGAGTCTATGTTCAAAATTCTTGAAGTCTATGCAGTAGAAATCATTCAAGCAATGAAAGTATTGTATACAAACGCACAGGCCACTGTCCTGACCCGAGATAGTGAAATAGAATCTTTCAACATTCTGGCTGATATTTTCAAAGGTGATACACTTGCTTCTTTCCTTTTCATCATTGTAATAGATTACATCATGCGTATCTCTGTGGATACAATCAATGACAATGAACTGATGTATCAACCGAGAAGAAGCTCACGTAATCCTACACTTTACATCATGATGCTGATTTTGTTGATGACATTGCGCTGTTGTCTGACAACTTCATTAGCGCCCAGGCACTCCTATCTTCTCTTGAATCAGCAAACTGTACAGGGCTTCACCTGAATGCTACCAAGACTGAGTGTATGCCAATTAACATTCGCAACAACCACGAAATTAAAACCCTCACAAATAAACTCAAATGTGTTGAAAACTACAAGTATCTACAATCACACATCAGGAATTCAGAGAAAGACTTTAACATTAGAAATGGCATGACATGGACTGCTTGTAACAAAATGAATAAGATGTGGAAATACAATCTTGCTCGCAAATTCAAAATCCATACTTATTGAGCCAATCTTACTCTATGGTTCTGAAACTTAGACTCTTTCAGCAAAACAACAGCATTGTTTGAATGGATGTTACACACGTCTTTTGAGAAGAGTACTCCATGGTAAAATCACCCAACTCTAGAAATGATATATGGAGACTTACCGAAAGTATCAACCTCAGTTTGCAAAAGACGTGTTCAGTTTGCTGGGCATTGCGCACGTGCCACAGATGAACTTGTTTCATCATTTGTACTGTGGAGGCACCCATCATCTCGCAATCGATCATGAAAGTTCATTTTTCCAGATAGAATACAATGAGATACATTCATCTCCAAGGAAGATCTTTTTGGTGCTATGACAGATAAGGAATGATGGAAGGGTGTAAGTGAGTTCAATCTCGGCTGAGGCCGTGAGATGATGATGATGATGGAGTTCATTATATACTTTTCTAATGTAGAAGTAAGATTTAAACTTATTCAGATAAAAATGTCAAAATGACATGAAAACAGTTTAAAGATACTTCTGCAGTTTACGGATTGTGCGGCCATTTTTATTATAGACAACAAATCGAAAAAGTTGTCAAAAACAAGTCTATAACAAATAAATGGGCAGACCGGGTTTGTATTACTGTACACATAGATTCGAAAAAGTTGTCAAAAAGCAAATATATAACAAATAAATGTTATCAAAGGCAAGATAAGTTACTTTTCTACCAAACTGGATATATTTTTCGTGTTTTTATTCAATGTAACATGTTTATTCAGCTCGAAAACCATACAGTGTTTACCGATGTATTGGAAAATTCAAGATGGCGTCTGACTCCCTCTTTAACACGGTAAGTTTGGGAAAAGGTGTTATAAATAAAAAACTGGATAAAATACTGTTAAAAACTCGCTCAATATATGTTACCGTGACCGTGACATAGGTTGACATATATTCGGCGGATTTTTAATAGTATTTTTCTAGTTTTTTATTTATAACACCTTTTCCCAAACTTACCGTGTTAAAGAGGGAGTGAGGCGCCATCTTTAATTTTCCAATACATCGGTAAACACTGTATGTTTTTCGAGCTGAATAAACATATTACATTGAATAAAAACACGAAAAATATATCCAGTTACGAAGAAAAGTAACTTATCTTGCCTTTGATAACATTTATTTGTTATATATTTGTTTTTTGACAACTTTTTCGAACCTATGTGTACAGTAATACAAACCCCGAATATCGCATCTATACAAAAATACTGGTAGAAATCGACAAAATAAATGTCACGGTAACATTTATTGGATGGGTCTCGACCAGAATTTCGTGCAATTTATTAAATAGAATTTTCGAGTTAAATGAATTTTTTACGGTATCTTTTGTTTTATTAGATTGTTATATGAAAGTACAGAATAATTAACAATACCTCCCCTCCCTATGTTAAGAATGAGTTTCGAAATAAAAACGTAATTATCTCAGCATGGTCCGTAAATTGCAGAAGTACTTTTTTTTTAAATACTTACGATTTTTCAGCGTTTATACAAAAAAATATATATTTTTTTTTTAATTAACGATTTCTTTCTTCCTTTATCCTGTCTCTGTTGGAAAGAATCATTTTCTTTTTTGTATTTAAATTAATTTATTTTAAAATATAAGAAAACCAATTTTCACGTGTAAAATAAAAATGGTTTTCAACTTTTTTTTTTTTTTTGAAAAGTGCTCTTTTGTCATTAAAGGAAGTAAACAATGTTTATACGAAACTACGCTTCCTCTCTTGTAACGATTTTCATTTTTGTTTTTCTATAAAGAAAATTCGAAATAAAACATATTAAAAATAATATATTAATTTAATTTATCGAGTGCAATTAGTTTTATCATTTTCTAACTTTTTATAAATTCTATTCAGATGCGAAAAACTAAGAGAGGTTGACTTTATTTTATGTCGTTATGGAAACGCAAATAATAATAATAATAATAATAAATGAAAAGAAACAAGATGGCGCTGGAAGCTATAGTTCGTGCGGCGAACCGACAAAATAAATCCATCGATTTAACACGAAAAGGTCTGGATCAGTGCCCTTCGGCAATTGGACAACTGACCAGAATCGAAGAGATTAAATTAGCAAATAATCGGCTGACCGATTTGCCTGAAGGATTAGGTATGTTAAATCGAGTAAGTTAATTTATTTGGGTCCCTTTTTCTTTTTTTTTTCTGCGTGTTGCGAACCAACCGGATTCCCGGTATGGCTCGACAGAAAACTTACGCAAACCGCCGGAATATGTTGAGCTTTGGTCAAATTAACCAGCCAATTAGAATGCGGCAACAAACGCAATTAGCCTATAAGAAACCGAGCAGACGGCTTTTGATAAAAAAAAACAAAAAAAAAAACAAGAGAAACTTTTTTTAGTTTTTTTAATAATTTTAAATCATGGAACGGCACATGGAAATTAATCTAACTATGCTGGACAGCTGAGGGAGCAAGTCGTAGAGTATTGCCAACAGAACAAACCGTACTATTGCAGTATTTGACCCGGATCCTCGGAATTTTTCGTCAGTTATATCTCAGGCTTCACCGGCAATCACTGGAGTTGAACGTTGTTTAAATGTTGAAAGGTTAAATCGACATTTTTTTTTTTTAATGTAATTTTTTTAAAACTATTTTTGAAATGATGGGGGTGTACTTTTTTTCTGCTTATTTTTTTAATATTTGTTAAAAAAAAAATAATTTGTAAATTTTCTTGAACATTTTTTTTCTGTACTTTCACCTAACAATTTACGGTTTTTATAAAAATCATTCATTTTTTCTTTTAAAAAAATAAATAATAACTGTTTACAAAAAAAAAAAAACATTTACTACCTATTTCGTTAAAAAAAAAATGTAAGTTTTCTTGGAAAAAAAATATACTTTCACCTAATAATTTATGGTTAAAAAAACATTCATCTTTTCTTGAAGAAAAAAACTTTTGTTCATCAAATAATTGTAAAAGAAAATAATAAAAGTAAATAAATAATACAAAATGCAATTTAAAAATAAATAAATAAATAAATAAATAAAGGTAATGTGCAAGATCAGTGCTCGGAAAAATCAAGCTACTGAAAGTGTATATGGAATGGAGTCATGGAGTCAAAACACGAAAAACGAAACCATATATTTATTTAAAAAATTACTTTAGTTTTAAGACTTCTTGTCTAATCATGACACAACAAAAAAAAACATTTCTTGTATTATGAAATAATAAAACAAATGTTTTATTCCGTTCTATAATCAACCGTATCCATTTCATGTAGCTTGATTTTTTCCTAGCACTGATCTTGGCCATTACCAATATATATATATATATATATATATATATATATATATATATATATATATATATACTAGCAGTTCAGTTTAGCTTTGCTTGGGCCCGATGTACTGTTCACAACTTTATGTGAATATCTATATATCTATCTATCTATATATACTAGCAAAAGTACCCGTCGTTGACTGGGTTCAAAAACAGCCTACAGAAAATGGACTCTGATTTATGAAAGTATGATAGGTTATGAAAAGGAAGGGTTGTAAAGAGATAGCTTCGAATTTGGGGGTATCAAAACTAAAGCAAAATGTGATGAAAATGTTCGAACATGTTTTCCCACACATATATACACACCCACACGTACGCACGCACATATGCACACACACACGCATGCATATACACATCCTCATACACACAGACGCATGCATATACACATCCTCATACACACACTCACATTCATGCGCATACACACACACACGCTAACATGCACACACACACACACACACACACACACGAGCTGTGACGTCACTTCCTTTAAAGTGAAAACCAGACATGCGCACCCCGAACACTGACTCCAGTATAAAAGTCAACAAAACCTGTTGTTAGCGTTCGAGCAGCTTAGTCGACGAACCGACTGCGTGCTCTATCTCCCCTCCACCTTTGGTCCATCAAAATAGACATGTGCGCAACGCTCTACTGAGCTTAACCCTCTCTTTCTACAGGCCGGCTTGCCACTTCGTGTTTCTCTATTGCATTCCCCCTTTCCTTCCACGCACGTAGTCGTCAACGGCTGAATGAACACATGTACACCGAGGACTTTCATTTCTCAACAGAAAATAAACATGTTTATTTTATTCCAGCATTTGAGTTTTTTGTTTCCTTCATTCAATTCGTTTCATTATTTTTTCTTGTAGCGAGTTAGGGTATTTTATATCCTGGTCCGCAACATGAAATGGTGACCCCTTTATTTAAAATGAAATGAATGAGAGTGAACGAAACACGCGGTAAACTAAACTTTCCCACAAAAATTCACGGCACGCATGAAAAATAATTTTTCTCTAACAAACAAGCAAACTTGTCAACCACGAGGAGGAACAATTTCAGACCACGCACAAGAAATTGAAATATAAAAATTTCAACACAAAACAAAATGGAACTTCAACAGACGAACTCCTACAACAAAACCATGGCATTAAATATTCCACCCTTCAACCTGACAAATACGAAAATATGGCTCATCCAACTACAGGCCATATTTGATGCTAAACGAGTAATGTCACAACGAGCACATTACTGTTATCTAGTGGAAAAACTGCCGTTGGAGGTGGTAGAGGAAGTCACGGATTTCCTCGAAAATGTACCGGAGGAAAGACCGTACGACATGTTGAAGCAAGCAATCCTGCAACGAACCGGTGTTTCTAATGAAGCCATGCTTCGTAAATTGTTCACACAAGTTGAGTTAGGAGACCGTATGCTTTCTCAACTACTTCGCCACATGAAAGCCTTGCTGGGAGACAACAAAATGTCAGACAGCATTATGAAGAGTCTATGGTTGGGTAAATTACCCCCAACTACCAAACAAATCCTCGCTCCGATGTCGGAGGAGACGTCAATAGAAAAGCTCACCGACATAACCGACAGAATACACAAAAGTTCTCGGAGCCAACAAGTATACGCCCACCAATGGCAACCTGACCAAAACCGAGACAAGGAATTAGCAGAATTAAAGTCTGCCGTTGAGAAGCTTTCGAAGCAGCTAGCCGACGCACTTCAAACGCGTCAACATTCTCACAGAAACCACGACGATACGCGGTAAAATTACAGGCAAAGAAGTTCAAGCAGGAACTGATCCACGTCACAACATAGACAAGATGTGTGTTTCTATCACAGGAGATTCAGCGTCAACGCAAGAAGATGCACTAAACCCTACGCATTCAAAAAACAGGCACAAGGAAACGAACCTTCCAGCCAGTAACGACGACGACTGTAGCTGAAGCACACAAAAAAGGTCATCTATTTTATATCCAAGATAAAATTCATGGATATAACTTTTTAATAGACACTGGAGCGGAAATCAGTGTCATACCGACACCACATGGCCACCCAACAGGGACCCAATTTTTCAACTTACAAGCTGCCAATGGTACAAAAATACCCACTTTTGGCGAAAAAACTTTAAATTTAAACCTTGGAATGCGGAGGAATTTTTTATGGAATTTCACCATAGCCAGTGTGACCACTCCAATTTTTGGGGGCGGATTTTTTAGCCCATTTCAACCTGTCTGTCGACATGACTCATCACACATTGACAGACAACGAAACGAAGATTTCAGTGAGAGGAACTACTTCGAAATTTTTAACCACCGGAATCAGCACTGCCTTACCCAAAGATTTACACGTCCGCCTGTTACTCAAAAATTTCCTCAACTTTCCCAGCCGTTTAAAAACACAGACCCCATCAAACACAGCGCTAAGCACTATATTAAGACAACAGGACCGCCCGTCTATTCAACCTTGAAACTGGATAAATACAAATTGGCAAAATCCGAGTTTCAAAACCTACTCCACATGGGAATAATACGGCCCTTGAAAAGTGCTTGGTCATCACCACTCCACATGGTACAGAAAGCTGACAACACCACATGGCGACCGTGCGGAGATTTTAGACGCTTAAATGCAAAAACTGTTCCAGATAGATATCCTATTCCCCATATCCATGACTTCGCCAATGGACTCCAAGGCACCACAATTTTCTCCAAACTGGACCTCATTAAGGCATATTTTCAAATTACAGTCCCGGAAGAAGACATTCATAAAACCGCACTAACCACACCATTTGGCCTTTACAAGTTCCTAAGGATGCCTTTCGGGTTGAGAAACGCCTGTCAAACTTTCCAGTGTTTGATTGACAAAGTTTTCAGAGGTCTGCCGTTCATATTCGCTTATGTGGACGTTTTAATCGCCAGCAGAAACCTCACAGAACACGGCTACACCGGGAACAAACTTTTGAAAGACTGTCACATTTCAGTCTTAAACTAAACACAGATAAATGTGTTTTTGGCCACCAGGAAGTTCAATTTCTCGGTCATTTAATTGACAAGGATGGAATCTCCCCTTTGCCTGAAAAAGTAAGTGCTATTTCAAATTTCCCTCTACCGACATCTGTCAGACAAGTACGTCGTTTTGTAGGCATAATTAACTATTACCGACGTTTTTTGCCTAACTGTTCCACGTTACTCGCACCTTTAACGGACTTGTTAAAAAAAACGAACCAAAAACCAACAGTTAGTTTTGGAAGGACCTGCACTACAGGCCTTCGAACAATCGAAAACTGCTTTGGCAAACTTCACCAAACTTACATATATCCAAGATAGCGATACAACAGAACTTACGCTTATGATGGACACATCGGAAATAGCAGTAGGAGCTGTCATTCACCAAATTTCTGACAACAAAATGACCCCTATTTCATTCTTCTTTGCCAAGTTAAACAAAGCGCAGACTAAATATAGTACTTTCGCGAAAGAATTACTTGCAATTTACATTGCAATTAAGCACTTTAAACATCTCCTCGAGAGCAGAAAATTTTCCATTTATACGGATCATAAACCTCTAACATTTGCTCTACACACACATCGACAAATATGGTCTACGAGAAATTCGACACCTGGACTTTATAGCCCAATATTCTACCGATATACGGTACGTAAAAGGACAAGAAAACGTTGTAGCTGACGCTTTATCTCGCACAACAATTGCTTCTTTAAATTCCACTCCACTAAGTATGGAATTAATAGCACAAGAACAATTAACCGATACCACACTCCCAGCTATAATGGACAAAACTTCACTGAAGTTGAAAGAAATGCCGATACCATTCGGAACAACAAATTTCTATTGCGATATTTCACAAAAACACCCCCGCCCTTATATTTCACCCAGCCTCAAACGACAAGTTTTCCAGCACTTCCACAATTTGTTTCACCCAGGAAAACGTGCCACCGTGAAATTAATAGCGGAACGTTTTGTTTGGCCAAATATGAATACGGACATCCGTAGTTGGACCAAAACTTGCATTCCTTGCCAAAAAAACAAAGTTAACAGGCACACAAAATCACCTTCAGGAACTTTCAGTGTACCAGATGCTTGGTTTACTCATGTGCATATCGACTTGGTTGGACCCTTGCCCACTTCAAAAGGACATACCCACATCCTTACTATAGTCGATAGATTCAGCAGATGGCCGACAGCAATACCAGTGAAAGACATATCAGCCGCAACAATAGCTAGAGCGATTTTACAAGATTGGATAGCAATTTTCAGAGTACCCTCCGTAATCACAACAGACAGGGGCTCACAGTTCCAATCAACTCTTTTCACTGAATTCAACCATTTGTTGGGAACAAAGCACATTAAGACTACTGCCTATAATCCTTGCACAAACGGTATGGTGGAACGATTGCATAGACAATTAAAAGCATCTTTGGTTATGAACGAAAACAAATCAGACTGGTCAGACAATTTGCCACTCATTCTCTTAGCAATGCGCAACACTGTGAAGGAAGATTTTCAGAGCACACCTGCAGAATTAGTTTTCGGATCAACACTGATTTTACCAGGACAATTCTGCGAAAACAATACAGACATTTCCCCAACGACAACTTTTTTGATGGACTTAAAACACAAAATGTCACAATTAAAATTTACTCCAACCAAAAAGCCAGACACGAACATTTTCATTCCAAGCGATATTTACACATGTAAATACGTTTTTATCAGGAACGACGAAGTCAAAAAACCACTATGTCCAAATTATTCCGGACCTTATCTAGTTCTCAACAGAAGTAAAAAGTATTTTACCATATTAAAAAGAGAAAAAACAGACACTATAGCAATAGACAGACTTAAACCTGCATTCATAGACGAACAATTACACATTTCTCCTACTCCAATACAAGAACATACACACTCAGAAACGGACAAAGAAATTACAAAAAACAACACACCACAAACAACAACAAAAACTGGTCGTAAAGTTAATTGGCCAAAACATTTCAATTTATTTATTTCATTTATTAAAAAAAAAAAAAAAATATACATAAAAAACAAAAACGAAATACGTTTCTCTTGTATATATATTTTTTTTTTCTCCCCAGAAGGGGGAGTCTTGTTCGGACATGTTTTCCCACACATATACACACCCACACATATGCACGCACATACGCACACACACATGCACGCATATACACATCCTCATACACACACTCACATTCATGTGCATACACACACACGCTAACATGCACACACACACACACACACACACACACAAGCTGTGACGTCACTTCCTTTAAAGTGAAAACCAGACATGCGCACCCAGAACACTAACCTGTTAACTTCCTTTTTTTCGTCCGGACCAGCATTCGATCTGTTGAGTCGACGAACCGACCACATGCTCTAACGTCACTCTATCTCCCCTTCGCCTTTGGTCCATCAAAACAGACATGTGCGCGACGCTCTACTGAGCTTAACCCTCTCTTTGTACAGGCCGGCTTGCCACTTCGCGTTTCTCTATTGCATTCCCCCTTTCCTTCCATGCACGTTGTCGTCAACGGCTGAATGAACATGTGTACATTGATGACTTTCATTTCTCAACAGAAAATAAACGACATGTTTATTTTATTCCAGTATTTGAGTTCTTTGTTTCCTTCATTCAATTCGTCTCATTATTTTTTCTTGTAGCGAGTTAGGGTATTTTATATCCTGGTCCGCAACAAAAGTAAAAATGAAATAGATAAACCCCATAATTTATTATACCATACCTGTTCACACTGAAACACTTATCACAATATTCTGTGGATCTATATTAAAAAACCTTGTTAAACTTTGTGACATATTTCCATTCTATGGAGGTCAGGCGCGAACGAACACCCCATAATTTTATTATACCATATTTCTTCAAACTGAAACATAATTATCAAAGTATACTTACGCAGATAGATATGAAAAGTCTTTATTAATGTTTGTGTCTATTTCCATTCTATGGAGGCCAGGCGCGAACGCAGACCCCACAATTTTATTATACCATCCCTATTTAAGTTAAAACATACTTATCAAAGTATTATTATGTACATCTATATCAAAAACACTTGTAAACATTTTTTTTAATTTTTAAATTTTTATTTCCATACTTTGTGGACCAGGCGCGTACAATTTTAATGAATCATCATTATGCCAGATCAAACGTACCCATTCCTGTGTCTCGATACATCTTCTATCATTATATGCGATCAGTTTTTTAAAATAGTCAACCATATAGGAGCCTATTCGTGACTAGACACACACACAGACGTTCAGCTTTATATATATATATATATATATATATATATATATATATATATATATTAAAAAGTTTGACTCATGTCCAGGTAACCTACATCTAAAATTTCAAGTATTTAGACCCAAAATTGACTGAGGAGTTTGGTAGAGTTTGCAAAGGTCAACTCTTTCAACTTTGACCTCTTGGCAGCAAAGTTTTCACTCAAAAACTGATTTAAAAGCTTGCTGCATGTCTGAATACTCTTTATATAAAATTTCAAATGTTAAAACCCAAAATTGGATAAATAGTTTGCTAGAGACCGCAATGGTCAAATCTTTTAAACTTTGACCGCTTGGTAGCTAAATTCTCGGCTAAAAATCAATTAAAAAGCTTGCCCAAGTCTGAATACACCTTATGTAAAATTTCAAATGTTTAAACCAAAAATTGGCTAAGTGATCAAAGTTTTTAAAACTTTGACCCCAATTTTGACCCCTTAATATTTACTGTTTTGGGCTCAAATCAAATTAAAAAGTTTGATCCATGTCCAAGTAACCTACACCTAAAATTTCAAGTGTTTAGATAGTATACCCTAAACCCCCCCCTCAAAAAAAAATAACCAGTGCTTAAGGCACAGTAGTACCTTAGTTTTTAATCATGCAAGAAAAAATGTTTCTACTTCTTTACACAAAAAATAAAACAATATTTATTCATGAAACTTACAGTAGGTTGTTGTTATATTTTATTTTATTGTTTTTCCAGTTTTTTTTTTTTTTATTATAATTCATATATTGAGCCATTTTCACAGCGTTTTGCCCACACTTAGAATTGAACCTTCAACCTTCAGGAGAACATCACTTTTACAATTGATTTTTTCCAAGTACTCTAACCACTACACCAGGCCCTGTGTTACAGTGGTTAGATTACTTGGGAAAATGTGTGTGAGTGACCGAAAAATGTAATTATAAATTACATAAAACCTTTGTCTAGTCATGGCTGATGGAACAAGAGCATGCTACCCCTGTGAAGTAAATAAAGGGTTCCGTTTGAAATTCTGTCCAAATTCCCGAGTTCAACAGAAACATTCCTAAGTTCGACAAGATACATCTGAAGAAGGTTGGAGGTTACATCAACCGAAACGTTGTGAAAAATTAACGCTCAAGATGAAAACAGTAGTTTGAAGAATCCAAATAATATTAATCAAGATTTTTTTTCTTTTGCAAAATTTAATGATGTTCTGAAAAGTGCAAACAAAACAAAAATGTTGATCTACAAAACAACTAAACCAAATATCATGTATAAATATTTGCAGATATAAAGAATTTGAAGAACAAATCTTTTTTCTAAAATGAATGAATTTTGCATGAAACATTCCAAAAAGATTTTATATATAACAAAACGGGTTAAAGCCAAAAAATTCAATGGAAATTGACCAGGGTTTAGTTAAATATAGAATAGAAGTCACTAAGCATGAAACGAAATACGAAACCATATGGAAACAATTCTTGTTTTATAATAAAACAAAAAATAATAATAAACTGTTATTTTTTACATTTTTATAAAAAAAAACAAACATATATTTAAAATATATTCATATGCAAATATTTTATTTCAAAAAAAGTAATTTAAACTTTCATAGTTTACATTTTTATAAATATTTCTTTTATATTTAAAATAGATTTATACAGAAATAATTTTTTTTTTAATATTTTTTTACTTTTCTGTAAATAAAGTTTTCTTTAATATATTGTTTTTAATTCTTAGATAGAATGTCTCCACAAATTTTATCACATCATTTTGTTATAAATAATCTATATATATAAAAGGCAAAATGTGTGTGACCATTTCGTGTATGTCTTCAAAAGGCTTTTCTCGCACACGCTCCCGGGGTCGTTACTATCGCTTAAAACTGTGTATATAGGTTCTAGATAATAATATGTAGGATTTGGGAATGCATGTAGCTTATAGATTTATTTACGTCGACTTTTACAAAATTATTGTTATTTTGGCTTCTCGCGTGTTGATTGGGGTTTTTAGTATAAATAAACTGAAACTAAACTCAAACAGACGTTCTCGGCATTGTGCCAGGAAAAACGTCCAGCATGACTCTATTTGACCTTCTTAATTAGTTCAAATGGAAGCAGCAGAGTTAACTTTTATTGCGCACGCCTGTTTTTATAGTTAAATAAATAATTTCAAACCTGTTTAACGTTGTCTGTTGCCGTGGCTCAATGGTTAACGTAGCACTTTTTTTTTTTTCACACATTAATTTCCAACTCAAGGGTACGGGTTCGATTCTCATACTCACCTACCAAAACATTTTTTTTATTATTAATTAAGTGCATAGATATTAAATTCGCCGCGTGCGTTTCATTCCCTGTGGCATGATGTTTGACCTTGTTAAATACGCATCTGTTATAACACGTTTTTAATGATTCTATTTCACGCTTTCTCTCTTCTCTGCCATCGTAGCGTAGCGGGTAAGTCATCAGTCTATTAGCCTCAAGGGTTTGTGTTTGAGCCTACCTACCTACCAAAACTTTTTTTTTCTTTTACACCTCCAAATACCCGGGCAACGCCGGGTACTCCCACCCCACCATCAGGTTCCAACCTACCTCCCTCCCAAAACTTTTTTCGCTGTGTTTTTTTTGCTTTGTTTTTCTTGTTTTTTTTTATATTTGTTTTCAAGCCTAACTTCCTACCAAAACTTTTTTTTTCTTTTTTGATCTACCTCACCCCAACACACACCTCTGTGCCAGTTGACACGGTTAAGATTCGGATTAAAAATTGTTATAAAAATAAATACAATTTAGGCGCGCAGTATGATTATGATTATGTTGGCTTGTGAAAAATAAAAAATAACTCCCACGCAAATTCCGGCGTGGCCTTATATATTAAATCGACTCAAAACAAGCGGACGTAGTACAGAGCACCCCACATGATGTTTCCATCTAATGGGATTTCTCCAAGGACATTTTTATAAACTTTTCTTCTTAAGTTCGCTGGGAGCCAGTCCAAATAGTATTTAAGCACACACAAACATCAAATCTTTCTCTCAACTGCATTTTTATTCGGACGTTCCACGCGTGTTACTATCACTCTTCCATTTTTACTGCTCCGCGCGCTTCATACAATTTCACAGGCACACATTACCTATTGCCTCTCTTAACATGTTTTAACATATGAACAGTTTAACAAAAAAAGACATTCTCCTTTTTTTTAATACAAACACTTAAAAAGGACTTCTGAACTCATTATAAAGAGAATTATATTTTATTTGTTAATGGTTGGTTTCTGTGAATAAAGCTCCGTTTGTTTTGCATGTAAGTCTTCTTCTTTTTATTTTTATTTATTTGTGGAGGAAGTTAGTTCCTGAAAAGGCCTGACGACCCCCACACCTCCAAACACCCGGGCAATGCCGGGTACCTCCGGTAGTCTAATATATAAAAGGCAAAATGTGTGTGCACATTTCATGTATGTCCGGCAAAGATTTATTTACATCGTCTAGATTTATTTACACTGACCTTTACAAAATTCTTGCTATTTCGGCTGGCCTTGTGCATGTTCGGCTTTTTCATATAAAAGCAAAACTAATCTGAAGCGAAGGCGTAGTCCTTGACCTCGTGCTAGGAACGTCCAGAAAGCAATCAGCTTTTGACCAATGCAAGATAACACCTTATATCAGACAATTGTTATTCAATTTGGACAATCCCCTTTTTATAGGGAGCTGGTTCCCCCCCCCCCCGCCCTGAACATCTTGGGTAAACAAACCCAAAAAAAACTGCCTCGCAGTAAAACTTAACTGTGCGATTTCTATGGCGTGATATTTGATCTCATTTTTTAATCCTTAAATAAATTCAAACGTTTTTCTGTTACTCTCCCTTGCTGACGTAGCGGTAAAATGTCCGGTTTTTTTTCACACTTTATTTTCCACCTTTACCTCAAGGCTCCTTTTTCGATCCTACCTACCTACCTACCAAAACTTTTTTTTTTGCTACCCCCCCTCCCCCAACACACTCACCTACAAACACCCGGGCAATGCCGGGTACCTCCGCTAGTCTAATATATAAAAAACAAAATGTGTGTGTGTGTGCCTCACAAAATCTTTTGACACATGCAACAGATCCTCGCAAGATTGGTATCATTTTCAAGCTCAATCCTTCGGAAGATAAATATCGAAAAATTGGCCCAAAACATTCATTCTGGGCAGTTTTGTACGAGGAGATATCGCTTTTTTTGCCGACATTTTAACAAGTCATCGCCACTGTTTGATTGACTATACTTAATTTCAATGCTCTCGACCTCTGGTTGCACGATGGAGACATCTGCTAAGACGTTTAGTTTTTTTTTTCCTCTTTTGCGTTACGGGTTCAAGCCTGTCTGCCTACTACCACTTTTTTTTTAAACTCCTCTTTCCACCCAATCTGCCTACTTCTTTTTTTTTGGGGGGGGGGCTTCCTTACTCGTCACACCTGGGTAACGCTGGGTACTCCCGCTAGTGTATCATAAAACTAAGGAACTACCTTTAATTAAATTATGAAACTGAAGTTTGTTTTTTGTTTCATTATAGCAAGAAGTGTTACAACTAAAATAATTTTTTTTAAATGATTTTTAAAAAATATTTTTTTACATTTCTGTAAATAAATTTTAATATATATTTTTTTAATTCTTAGATAGAATGTCCCTCACAAATTTTATCACATAATTTTTTCATGAATAATGTTTCATAAAATAAGGTTGCTACTTTCAATTGAATTACAAAACCAAAGTTTATTTTTTGTTTCAGGATAGCACAAGAAATATCGGTGCTAATGCAGAGAGTGATCCGCGCTATTTTTTAAATTGTATTTCCACGTTTAATTAAAGTTTTATGATATGTTTTTTTATTCAATTGTAAGGTTAAAGTACAGAATAGGTACAAAACACTCTCCCCATGTTAAGAATGGCTTTTTAAATAATAACGTTATTATTTCAGCACAGATCACTCTCTGCATGAGTACCGAAATGTTAAAACTAAAATAATTTTTTAAATAAATTATTTTCATATGGTTTAATATTTCGTTTCATATTTAGTGACTTCCGTTTCATATTTTAGCTAAACAGAGTCCACTTTCAACGTCTTAATTTTGTGTACTGAACATTTGGACTTAGCTGGTACTTATGCAGAATACAAACCATGCTAAAATAATAACGACAGAAATAAAATAACATTTAGAAACCCACTCTTAACATGGGCAGGGAGTTTTGTAACCAATGTGTACTTTCACCTATCAATTTAATAAACGGTCTTTTTTTTTTTTTTTTACTTTCTTTCCACCTCAACATTCACCTTTAAAATGATGACTTTTCTAGGTTTTCGAGTATGCTGAAAACGAATATCGTATTTAAATTTGGCACAGACAAATAGTTTTTGTCATAAATAATGTATTATAAAACAAGGTAGCTACTTTTAATTGAATTATGAAACTGAAATCGAAGTTTATTATTTTTTTTTATTGTTTCATGATACTGTTGTGGAGCTAATAACTACATTAACCCCGCAAACAGAAGAAAAATAAAAAATTAGTTAAACACAACCAAACCAAAGATGACCAAGGCGGATATTAAATTCATATAGAATTTATTTTCTCAAAATAGAAAATAAATAGAAAAATTGTCTTCTACAGAAACGAGGCATGTCCATTGAAATCGGGTATTTCAGCAGGGTAGTAGCGGTAGGTCTTCGTAGGCCCAGAGTTCGCAAGCAAGGTACATCTGGCTGGTCGGTAATTGAGGTACTGGCTTAGAGTCAGTCGGAATCCGGGAAGTTTTCCTTTAGAAAGGCTGTGGCTTGCATGTGTGAGACTGTCTAAGGACTGAGTTGTCCTGAAAATCGGCAGTTGATGTACAGTGTCTTTAAATGGACAGTTGTATTATTGTTGGTGCGGACGACGAGTAACCGGCATAGTAAATACGCTGAGAATATCAGTGCATGTATCGTTGCTGTTAGGTTGACTACTGCCTGTAGAGTCGTCTGTTTAACCGGTCGTACGAGCAAGCAAGGAGCTGCTGTACCTGCTGATTCCAAGATGTCCACTCACGAGATGGAGAAATCATCACTCTTTTATAGCGATTTTGACCTGGAAATCAGCTCCAGATTCAACTCAGAAAATATGTTTTTTTGCACATTTTGATTGGCTGGAAAGTCAATAGCCTCTGTTACGTGGGTTGTCTTTACCTATGTCCACCGAAGAATGGGTTTGGTTGGGTCGGGGAGTCAGTGGCTGACAAAATATTTTCGTTTTTTATACATTGGCCGGAAGGGTGCATAAAAGCGCATGTGTGAGAACCGAATTTTGAGCATTTTGTCTAGGGGAGTACAGATGTCGACATCCGGTTGGCAAGTAGGTATCTGTTGCGTGTCGTAATTGTTTTTAATTGAGTAGCCCACACTGTTGTTTGCTAGGGTGACGGTGAGGCTGCAATAATAGCACAAGAAATGTTAAAACTAAAATAATTTTTTGAAATAAATTATTTCCATATGGTTTCGCATTTCATTTCATGTTTAGTGATTTCCATCCTGTTTCATATTTTAGCTAAACCGCAAGTCCACTTGCTACTGAATTGTTGGATTTAACTATGAAACAAAACAACTAAATCAAACATATAAATAAATATTTCAAAATATAAAGCACTTCAAGCATAAAAACTTTATTTTTTTTTTTTTTTCATATTTACTGAATTCAGCATTAAATAACCTGAAAGAGAACCAAATCATTGTTCCAGAAATATCACCATTTTTTTTGTTTCTGTTTTTCAGTTGGCAGTCTTGAATATTTCAGCCAATAAGTTCTCCAACCTGCCAGACATTCTTCATAATCTTGTCAATCTCAAGTCGTTAATTGCTTACAAGAACAAAATTGAAATTCTGTCTCCCATTCTGCTTAGTAAGTTGCGATTTTAGTTTTATCCAAGTTATCTCCCTTAGCTTTGTATCATCTCCGATCATCCTTGCTTTTATGCAATTATCTCCCTTAGTTTTGTATCCAAGTTATCTCCCTTGCATGCATTTCCTTTTGCTTTTTAAGCGCAGTTACTTAGCCTTTTGGCCAAGATCAAAGTGTAGTATCTGTTCTTTAGATGCTGCACTTCTATTTCTTGTTCTCTTTCGGTGGAGGAGCAGTCCTTCACGACTGAGACAATTTTTTATTTTTGTACTTTTTCTGCATGTTAAAAAACGACCCTGGTGTCTAACTCTGTCCCGTGGGAGACAACTCTCTTTTACTAAGAGATCCGTTCATTTCTTTCATCTCATAATTTAGGACGCTCGATGCAGCGGCGACTTTTTTTCTTTTTTTTTTTATACTGTAACAAAGCTTATATTAACAACACCAACATTTAGTTTTTAACAGTGTAGTGTAGTATGACTTCAGTGGTTATGATATTATCCTCCCAGGGATGAGTTAATTTTTATTGGGGATAGAATATTGATATACTAGCAAAAATATCTGACTTCCAGACATATATTTTTTGTTCGTTAGTATAATATTGCTAATATCGAAGTGATTATATCACAAAAAAATGGCCGTATTATTTGAAAAATGACCTACTAATGATAATTTTTTTATTCAAGATTTGTTTTGCAGGTAGCTTGACAAACATAAGAAATCTTAATCGTTAGTATGAGGTTGACAAGAAAGTTCTTGCGATTTTGAACTTTTAAATTCAAATGAACATATCTTGGTTCAAACAAAAATTTATTAATTGAAATAAGCACTATCAGAATCAATACACTTTCATGCGTGGATTGGCTGCGACTACAGTTTTTAGTTGATCGTTGTCAACATCCGATAGCTGGCCACTACGCTCATTATCTTCAAGACTTTTGTCGCAGCCACAAAATTTCTAAAACCACCATTGTGTTATGTGTTCAGTAGTGGTTCCTGGGTCAAATGCTTTGTTGATATCGCAAACTGTTTCGACAGCTTTTCGTGCTAGCTTGAATTGAAATAAGAAAATTCTGCGAATTTGCTTATTTTTGCATCTTGTATTCAACATTCTGAAAAGCAGACATAATTGTTTTAAAAACATTGTAATTTAAACGATTAGATAGAGCCTAAAACGTTCTTTAAAATGATATATAAAGTAAAGGTTTTATGATGAAAAATTATTTAAAAATACATCATTTGAAATAAATAAATTAAAAATTCCACAAGAACTTTCTTCATAATCTAATATAACAGTACATCATTAGTGTAATATTATTCATTAGTATAATATTACTCGTTAGTATAATATTATTCATTAGTATAATATAGCATATTAGTATAATATTACTCATTAGTATAATATAGCGTATTAGTATAATATTACTCGTTAGTATAATATTACTCCTTAGTATAATATTACTCATTAGTATAATATAGCGTGTTAGTATAATATTACTCGTTAGTATGATATTACTCATTAGTATAATATTACTCATTAGTATAATGTAGCATGTTAGTATAATATTACTCGTTAGTATGATATTACTCGTTAGTATAATATTACTCATTAGTATAATATAGCATGTTAGTATAATATTACTCATTAGTATAATATAGCGTGTTAGTATAATATTACTTGTTAGTATAATATAGTAGGTTAGTATAATATTACTCGTTAGTATAATATAGTGTGTTAGTATGATATTACTCGTTAGTATAATATTATTCATTAGTATAATATAGCATGTTAGTATAATATTACTTGTTAGTATAATATTACTCGTTAGTATAATATTACTCATTAGCATAATATAGTGTGTTAGTATGATATTACTCATTAGTATAATATTATTCATTAGTATAATATAGCATGTTAGTATAATATTACTCGTTAGTATAATATTACTCGTTAGTATAATATAGCATGTTAGTATAATATTACTCATTAGTATAATATAGCATGTTAGTATAATATTGCTAATGTCAAAATCAGTGGGTCCTATCCACTGTGCCATGGCACATTAGTCTGCCTCAGAATGATTACTGGTGTGCCATGAAGAATTAAGAATCTTGAGCACATGCTGCAATAGCGAAGGACTGACTAATTATAATGCATTTAAAACCAAGCTTCTACCTTTCCATCATCGACGCTTTGTCCCCCCCCCTCCAATCTGGCATCAATTGAAATGAATAGCTCTCATCTTGAGGAGGCTCCATGTTTTGACAAGCTTCTTGGTCTTATCTTCACTCCTGATCTGGAATGGAACATGTACATCAAATCCGTTGGCAAGGGTGCTGGAAAAATGATAGGAACATTTTATCGCTCCAGTAAATATCTCACTGCTGATGCAATTCTCTACCTGTATAAGAGCCAAGTACGTCCAAGGATGGAGTACTGTTGCCACACCTGGGTAGGAACTTCTAGAAGAACATATCCTGCCTTGACAGAGTTCAAAATAGATTTTGTAGCCTAGTAGCGGATGCCCTTTTCTTTTCCCTGCAACCTCATTTCCACAGAAGAGACGTTGTGAGCCTGTGTCTGCTTTATCATTATTTTTATGGTAAATGCTCACCTGAGCTCCAATCTTCTTTAATTTTTAGCATTTATTATATTTTTATATTTTATTGCAGAAAGGCTTTATGAATAGAAAATATTTGTTTTATATTTATTTTTTTCTTTAATTTTTATTATGTTATTGCAAAAAGGCTTTATAATTAGAAAATATTTATTTTTTGGTGAAAGGTGTGCCGCCAAAAAGTTAAAAAGAAAAAACTCAGTATTGTGTCACCATGTAAAATAGGTTGGGAACCATTGGTCGAAGTGATTATGTCACAAAAAGATGGCTGCATAATTTGCAAAATAACCTACTAATGTTTTTTTTAAATAATTTTTTTATTCAAAAATTGTTTTGCAGATAGCTTGACAAATATAAGAACTCTTAATCTCAACCATAACAGACTGAAATGCATTCCAGCTGAAATTGGACGGTAAATGAAATTGTAATTTTTATTTATGTTTTGGAATTGTTTACATGAGGACATATATATCTATAATATAAAGCTGTGTGTGTGTGTGTGTGCGTGTGTGTGTGTGTAGGAGCCTATTCGTGACCAGACACACACAGAGACGTTCAGCTTTATATATATATATATATATACATAAAAATCACTTTTTTTGTGCTATTTTATAAGTTTGAAATCTCGGCGACTGTTGATCAGAATTTAGAAAATTAAGGTTTGTTGGAAAGCTAATGATCTGAATTGTGTAGTGGGCTATGTAACATTTGCCCTTAAGGTCACACATTATTGTGGAAACAAGTGGGGGATCACTTTTCTATATTAATTTAATGTAAAGTGAGTACCTACTTTATGGCCACCTTGGCTATAAATTGTGTGTTCATTTTACGTTAAATTAATATATGAAAGTGATCCCCCACTTTTAAAATTATAATTTATTCATAGTATTGAAAATACTGGTTTCCTGGGAATTTACCTGTTGTTTTCATTTTCAGCATCCTCCAAAACCTATAATAGTCGTAATTTTAAATCATAGTCTTTTGTTTTCCTAGTTTTGCATATGAATTACAAAATATCTGATATTTCCCCAAACTTCTGGCCTTGATAGAGGCAGAGACTAAAACTTGCTATGATTTCAAATGATCTGAAATAACAGAAAGGGGAGACTTGATTCCAAATATTTGTCATATGTTATATCTCCCCTCTTGGGTTTTCATGCATGAAGTAAATTTCACAGTATATAAGAATTATTTGATAGGTTTTGGGGAAATGTCAGATATTTTGTAATTCATATACAAAAGTAGGAAAACAAATGACTATGATTGGAACATTTTATGGCTGTAAAAAAGTGCCAAAAATAGGCTTGGAATGATGGATGATCCCCGTAATGTGCAACCTTAAGAGCTAATGTCACATAATCTACTACATAATTCAGGTCATTACCTTTCCAACGAGCCTTTATTTGTTAAATTATAATCAATAGTTGCTGTGATTTGGAACTTATAAAATTGCAAAACAAGTTATATATATATATATATATATATATATATATATATATATATATATATATATATATATATATATATATCATTTTGCTACATGGGATAGTATTTACCCATAAACAAATAAACGATGTTCTCTTTAGATAGCTCAATAGTGTTTTACACAAGAGCTATGAATATGTCTTATAAACACTGCTCTACAAGGAAGGGACGCTCATATTGGTGTTCATTCAAAATGTTAGGTTTCATTGGAAACAAATTGCGTACTTTTGTTTTGCCCTGATGTTAGCATACAGGAATATAATAATCCATTAAGTATAATAATGCCAAGTGAAAAGCTCCTCTGCGCATAGAAAAAACATTTTTCTGGAGTTACAACAGCCTATGAACAGGTGTCTCTTAATTAACATTGTGGTATTCAGTTTTTTCCCCCCTAAAATGCATGTAATGTGTCAAGCATACATTGTCAAAATATAAAATAGATTTCATAATATATTCCTGCCTTCTTTACATCGCTTTTTTGCCTTATTATTTTTCTTTGCTGATTTCATGAGCAAAGCTTCTTTCTTAGAACTGCACGCCTGTGGAACTCTGTTCCGTCTGCCTGCTTCCCTCCGAACTACAACTTGGATGTCTTCAAGTCTAATGTTAACAAATTCCTAATGAACCGCCCCCCTAATTAAACACTTCATAAAATCTCCTCACCAACGTGATGTACTTGCAATAACCCTTATCCCTGAGTGGCTTCCGGGCCTTGATAAGTGGTGATCACTGTGTAAAAAAAAAAAAAAAAAAAAAAAAAAAAAATCTCCTTGCTTTGTTTTTCAACTTCTGGTATTTCAATAGTATTCCCAAATTTTTATGTCAGCACCAGCTTTTTATAATTCAATTTCGATCTACAAACATCTGATCCCCATCTGGGATCAGTTGAAATGGATGGCTCTCGTCTTGGAGAAGCTCCATGTTTTGACAAGCTTCTGGGTTTGACCTTTACTCCTGATCTAAAATGGAACACGTACATCAAATCTGTTGCCAGGGACGCTGGGAAAATGGTGGGATCCTTCTACCGCTCCAGAAGATATCTCACTACTGATGGAATTCTCTATCTTTATAAAAGCCAAGTACGTCCAAGGATGAAGTATTGCTGCCACATCTGGGCAGGAGCTGCTAAAAACAGCCTATCCTGCCTTGACAGAGTACAAAATAGACTTTGTGGTTTAGTGGGGGATGCCCTTTTCTCTTCCCTGCAACCTCCCTCCCACAGAAGAGACGTTGCAAGCCTGTCTTTGTTTTATCGCTATTTCCATGACAGGTGCTCATCTGAGCTCCAATCCCTCGTCCCCTCCCACGCCAATCTTTCACGAGAAACACCCGTCTGGCTGAAACTACTGTCAATAATTTCCCCCACTCTTTATCTGTGCCTAAATCCAAACGTAGATTCCATGAGCAAAGCTTCTTTCTTAGAACTGCACGCCAGTGGAACTCTCTGCCGCTTGCCTGTTTCCCACCTGACTACAACTTGGACGTCTTCAAGTCCAACATAAACAAACTCCTGACAAACCGCCCCCTTAAGTAAGACACTCTATCAAAACCCCCAATACTAATGATTACTACAATACTATCTCATTGATTACTGTACACGCAATAACCCTTATCCCTGAGTGGCCTTTGGGCCTTGATAAGTGGTGACCCCCATGTTAAAAAAAAAAAAAAAAATTAATTTGCATTAATCGAATATCGGTATTTTTATTTATTTGATTACATGTTTTATAAACATAGAGATATATTTAAAAAATTATTAGGTTTTTAAATATTATCACATCTTACTAAAAAAAATTGTTTTTCTACTTTAAATGCATTCATTTTGAGGCTTAGATATCACAAGAACCCACTACATAATTTTTGGGGGTCATGTGATGAGGTTTTACATAAAATGTCTGGCAAAACGAATTATATTTTGTGGCTTGAAATAAGACCAACTCTGAAATATGTCCATTTAATGTCGATAATAGATGACTCTCTTGCATGTATCCCATCTAAATAAAGTGAAAGTCCTTGGGTATACATAAGTTGTTGATCACATTCAAAAGGATGCAGCAGTATTTTTTAAGTCTTTTCCCATCAAACAGTGTACAAAAGACGAAGGGAGAATTTTTTCATCAAGCATACCAAAATTAAGAGTCTGTTCATTGGTTAATTAGCCAATCAAAAGAAACTATTATAGTTGGGTAATTCAAGGGAGTTAATTCGTCATCATGTTGAACGAAATGAGATAATTATTTAGGAGAAAAGGGAGATAACTCTTTTATATCTACACACACACACACACACACACACACACACACACATATCTTAATATTGAGTGAAACGATTTATAATTTTGAATTAAAAATCAATATCAAAAGGAAAACAAAAAAAAATCCACTAGATTGTACAATCGTTTCAAAAACAATATTCATTGTATTTAAATTGACAATAAATATTGACAATAATTTGACAAAAGTTTTGTCTTTTATCTACAGTACAATGAGCACTATTTTCTTTTAATAGTACTAATACATTTGCTAATATATTAAAATAAATTCTGTTCTTTAGACTCCAGGTATATATATATATATATATATATATATATATATATATATATATATATATATATATATATATATATATATAACTACTTCATTTATTCACATAGACGTAATATACGAAAGTATAGATTTATGCGTAAACTTTAAGTATTTACTTCAAAAGTGCTCAATACGTAGGTAGAGCTAGTTAGTAATTTATAAAATACTAGCAGGGGTGCCCGGCGTTGCTCGGGTGTTTGGAGGTGTATGCTGTGCAAAAAAAGCAAAAAAACAAAAAAAATGGTTAATTTTTTAAAACTTTGACCCCTATTATGACCCCTTAAAATTTATTGTTTCGGGCTCAAATCACTTTATTAAGTTAGATCCAGGTTCAAGAAACTTATATCTAAAATTTCAAGTGTCTAGACCCAAAATTGTCGGAGGAGTTTGGTAGAGTTCTTAAAGGTCAAATCGTTGAAATTTGACCCCTTAACAGCCAAATTTCTGGCTGACACCCGTCACATCGATTTTCCCAAATCTCAGTACCCGGTATTTCAAATTTCGAGTCTATAGACTAAAAATTGACAGAGTTATTGCGTAGGGAAATGTACACAGACAGACAGACACACAGACAGACAGACAGACACGTTCACTTTTATAGATATAATAGAATAGATATATGGCGATTAAGCTACACTGAATATTCTGCGTTTCATCCACTATAGGATTCGTCAGGCTTATGCGCGAATTCTGTGGTTGCTTCTTGTTTTTATATATGTTGAGGATTTCTAGTTAACCAATCAGCTTTCTAGTATCCACCGCGCCATATATATATATCTTATATATTTTACAGAGGAAATTAGACCTAGAGTCTAAAGAGCAGTTTATTTTAATGTATTAATAAATGTATTAATACTTTAAAAAGAAAATTGCCCATGTAGATATATAATAAGCTCAATAGGTAAAGGTATCCTAGAGCTATCTTAATATTGAGTAAAAAGATTAATAAATGTAAATTATGAATCAGTTTCCAAAGGAAAAACAAACAAAATCAACTTGAGTGTACAATCTATATATATTGTTGCGGGACTAACGATAGTGTCGAAGTTAATCCCGCAAATTCAAAATAAGTGGTAATGAAATCAGTGATGAGGGCGTGTAAAATGGGGTTGAAACAAGCAAGCAAAGATGACTGAAACGAATGGATAAATTATTTACAAAATTTATTTTTTTATAAAAGATTGTAAAAGAAAAGAGAGGATACGAAAGTTTCTTCTTGGTCTAAAGTCTCTCTCCGTGACTGAGATAATTCAATGTTTTTCCATGTAATAAAAAAGACAGTTCCTCAACTGAGGTATAAAAAGATCTATAGGTGATAGGTAATTGAATGTTCTTTTTTACGTATTGAAATAATCCAGGAAAGTCTTCAACTGAATTAATTGAATGTTCTGAAGGAGACAAGTAAGAGTTCTTGGTTAGAAATAACCAGTCTTTTTACAAAGAATTAAACTATAAAAAACCCACCGCTTACTTAGAGGGGAGATAGAAAAGGGGAATAAAAAAGGCCCATTAGGGTTGCAAGCCCATATCCACGTGGAGGAATTAATTGAGGGGCATACACGTGTTTAACGTCCAAACGCGAACGGGTCGATGTTGATGTTTATGCCATGGTGTTCAAAGGTCGACCCCGATGTGGGCAAAAAATGCCCTTGTCCAACCGGTTCCAGGGAGGCATTCAGAAAAAAACATTTTTTTAAATTTGTTTTTCTTGTAATCCGATTGGATGAAAAGAATAACTTTCTTATGACGTAAGAGTCCTTAAATCTCGTCCGCCCGAATAACTGAAATTTCGTTTAAGAACCACCGAATTTGCGTGGGTGTGCAAAGAAAATGTACGCACAGCTGAAACGATGTTTATACATCCACGCGCGCGCACCTGGGTTTTACTGTTGAGGTAGCGCGCCATTATTTTGTTTTGGAGTAGATTCGACGCGCGTGCGTCAGGGCTACGACAATATAAAACATTGAAATGTGCATATATGTAGATTACTGTTTTAAAAATAATACAAAAATATTATATATGCCCAAATAAAATATGGGCGATTTTTCAAGTATAACGAGCTTCGATGGGAAGACGCTATTTAACAATATTTATCGTTAAAAAAATAAACAAGAAAGAAGTTTATAAACGAAAAAATAAACAAGAAGTTTATAAACGATAAAAATAAACAGTAAAATTATCTAGGAGTTCATGGCTTAATTGTTAGCATGGCGGGCTGTGATACACATGGTCTGGAGTTCGATTCCTAGACACAGTCAAGCTCTGCTGAAGAGATGTACCTATTTACTATGCCTCCCCACGGGACAGAGTTAGACACCAGGGTCGTTTTTTAACGTGGAGAAAAGGTACAAAAATAAAAATTGTCTCAGTCGTGAAGGATTTCTCCTCCACTGAATGAGAACAAGAAATAGAAGTGCAGCATCTGAAGAACAGATACTACACTTTGATCTTGACCAAAAGGACACGCAACATGCTGTCCTTAGATTACTGCTTTTAATATAATAAAAAAATGAATGAAAATATTATATACGTCCAAATAAAATATGGGTGATTTTCTAAGTAAGGATGGAATACTGTTGCCACATCTGGGCAGGAGCTGCTAGAAAGGACTTGGCCTACTTCGTAGCCTCGTAGGAGATGTCCTTTTCTCTTCCTTGCAACCTCTACCTCACAGAAGAGATGTTGCAAGTTTGTCTCTGATGTATCGTTATTTTCATGGAAAGTGTTCGACTGAGCTTCCCCCCACGCCAAACTTTCACAAGAAACACTCGTCTAGCTGTAAACACTATCAATAATTCCCCCCACTCTTTATCTGTGCCTAAACCTAAACGTAGATTCCATGAACAAAGCTTCTTTCTTAGAACTGCACGCCTGTGGAATTGTCTTCCGTTTTCCTGCTTTCCGGCTGACTACAATATGGTTGTGTTCAAGCCTAACGTAAATAAGTTCTTGATGAGCCGTTCCATATAAGTTATCAAATTTACCAAATTTTCATTACTAATGATTACTATATTGTCCAATTTCTACTGTACACTCTTTAACCCTTATCCTTGAGTGGCCTCTTGGCCTTGATAATGTGGTGATGCCTATGTAAAAAAAAAAAAAAAAAACAAGCTCTGAGGCAAAGACACTATTTAACTGTATTTATCGTTCAAAAAATCAACAAGAAATATATATATATATATATATATATATATATATATATATATATATATATGACTATTTAATTTTATCACATAAATTGATATATGAAAATATATGCATAATTTTTCAGTATTTTTTTCAACAGTGCTCAATACATAGGTAGAGCTAGGTAGTAAGTTATAAAAATACGGCAATTAAGCTACACAGAATATTCCTCGTTTTATTCTCGTGAGAATTCGCCTGCATAGGCCTGACAAATTCTCACGAGAATGAAACGTGGAATATTCTGTGTAGCCTAATTGCCATATATATTTTTATAACTTACTCTATATATATATATATATATATATATATATACAGGGTGACTCAAAAAAAAAACAAAAGCTAAATGGAGGCCATCTAGAACATATGCTGTAGAACGGAGAAAAAAGGCCAAAGACCCAAGTGTTTTGATGTGATGTTTTGAATATAATAAACTAGTTATGACTAAAGTTTCATTTCATTCGGAAAAAACACTAAGAAACGGGGCCTAATTAGAGTTGGGCACCGTTTTTTTTTTGTGGCACCCTGTATATATATATATATATATATATATATATATATATATATATATATATATATATATATATATATAATCATTCACTACTATATTTAAACTACCAAGAAGACTAAAATAATCTATAGATCATAATAATAACTTGAGAAGAAATGGCACAGTAAAAATGGCACATGGAAAAACATGAGTTGATAAATAAGAAAAGTGGCATGTGAAAGATATAGGTAGTAATTGTCACAATGAGTTCATCAAATCACAACTTTCAATCAACTACTTAAGTGTGACAGACTATGGAAAATGTTATATCACACCTAGATATGACAGACTGTAGAAAACATACACTTTCATCTATGGATTAAGCCAAGCGCTGTTGCTTTTGAAAATGTTTAACTCATATTTTCTTTAATGTTTGGCTTATTTCCACAGGCTTAAAAATCTTGAAAGTCTCAGCGTTGAACACAACCAACTTGAAGAACTTCCATTTGAGTTGTGTTATATCGAACAATTGCAGAAATTATATTTGGGATATAACCGTTTGGTTTCACTTCCTGAAGAATTTGGAAAACTCTGGAGACTAAAGCATCTCATTCTGCATAAAAATCGCCTTCAAGAATTACCAGCTGTAAGTGCTTTCAGTTATATATATATATATTTAAAAGCGAAGTGGGGCATTTTTTTTTTTTAACCCTTATAAAAAAAAGATCGACTATAATGTGAAAAGAAACAGGATCGACTAAAAGTAAGAAAAATAAATTGAAAAGGAAGAAGATCGACTAAAAGGGGGAGAAAGAGAAAAGATCTTCTTCCTTTTCAATTTATTTTTCTTACTTTTAAATCACACTCAAGATGAGAACAGTAATCTAAAGAATCCAAATAATACGAATAACCAATCCTCATCTCAAAAATTCAGAAACAAAAAATATCTACGATTAAAAAAGGCCTAATATGATTTATAAAATTGTTTTCATTTATTGAAAAAAAATATTTTAGCATTTTCGTAATTTTCTTATCATATTGTTTTGAGGATGAGGCATCCTACTGATTGTCAGACATTCATCCACTATCTCATACATTCCAACCGAGAGACCTTTTTAAAATTCTAACCATGTAAGTGTAATTGTTTGTATCTCTTTTGCACTTGGTTCACTGGGTGTAGTTGCAAGATTAATGAGTGATAAATACTGAATTACAAACGTCATAAGAATAAGATTGTTCACTTTTTTTAAAAATATCATTTTATTCTAGGTGAGGCTGGGGCATCCTATCAGATGTCAGATATTCCAACTGAGTGATCTTTTAATAGTTTTAGCTATCCTTTTATGTGCATTTGATTTTCTAACTTATTCCTTGCTAGTAGACCAGCTGGCGTTGCTCTGTCGTAAAATATGCTTACATATATTTTAATTCATTTGGTTTTTTTATTTATTGTTATAGAACTAATTTTCTATTGATTATTATATTGTACCCAATATATAGTAGTAATAAGTAAAAAAAAAAATGACTTGGGTGCCATCAGCTAGAATCAAAACCAAAACATTTAGCGTTCTAGCCTTAGTCGTAATCATTTGAACTATTGTCAGACGGATAAAAAAATAGTTAAAAATGCACTGACTGTATATTTGCGCATAGCGGTTAATTTTACTGGCTAAAAATCAAACTGGAATTTGTTCCACAAGTCCAAATCCCCTATATATCAAGTCTGTAGACCAAAAATTGATAGTTTGGTAGATATTGTTACACAGACAGACAAGGTCACTTTTATATATATAAAATGGTCCACAAAAAAATGCAATCATTTGTCTGCATTGTCCTGCTCTGTGACCTTATATCTAAGAGGAGATGCAGTTTGAAAAAATGAAGACAGACAAACAAGCACACAGATACAATGAGTTTTATATATTAGATTATAACAATAAATATTGAGAACATTTTTTTAAATTTAATGTGTGCTAACATGTAAAAATGGATTTTAAACCAATGATGATTATTTTTTTTTTTATTTTGGTTCATCTCAAACAAGACCTATTTTGACAAGACATACAGGGAAGAGGCAGGATTTTTTTTGCTAGTCAGGTTTGTCGGAGGAAGATAAAGAAATACCTTATGCCATGCTGAATCTTGCTTCCCTGGAAAAATGCCTCTGTAATACCAGTTTTCAAGAACTGACCTGCAATAATGATATTTTTTTTTTTAAAGAAATAATGGAATTCTTATCCTTGCCTATTTTCAGAGTATAATAGATTGTACCAGTTTGACTATTCTGGATGTTGCATGCAACGAGCTGCGGACTTTCCCACCTGAAGTAAGTATTTTTTTTTTTTTTTTTTTTTTTTTTTTAATATTTCCTGGTAGTAAGTAACATTCTTTTTTAGTCAGGTATAGCAAAAAACTTTGCTTCCAATTCCATCCTTTTTATTTTTCTTCACAAACTAGCAGGGGGACGCCCGGTGTTGCTGGCCGTACAAAAAAAAAAAAAAAAAAAAACAGGACTTGGGTGGCATCATCCAGAAGCAAAACCGAAGGCAAAATTTTATCAAGCAAAGATAAAAAAATAATGCGTGTCGGTCGCAAACTCACATAACTGAAGTAAGTAAATAAACTCTTTCCCACCTGAAGTAAATATGTTCTTTTTTTTTTTTCAATATTTCCTGGTAGTAAGTTACATACTTTTGAAGTTAGGTATAACAAAGAACTTTGCTTCCAATTCCATCCTTTGTGATCAAGGTCATCCACTTTTGGAATTTCCTCATGACTTAAAATACTAAAAAAGTGATATCCATATCCGGCACGTTGTTAAACTTATTAAGAACCTTGTTGCCAGCAAAGCAACTGGTCTTGATAACATTCCAGTCATTGTCTTTAAAAAGCTGCTGCTACTGGAACTTGCTCCTATCCTTACAAAATTGTTGAATTATGTCCTAAAAGAAGAAATGTTTTCAATCCTCTTTGAAAATTCCATCGATCTGCACAGTATTTAAAAATACCAGAGATTAGTCTTGTGCATCTCAGTACAGACCAATCGGTCTTCTTTGCGAGTTGCAGTCATACTCACCTGAAATAAATAGTTTTATTTTTCTTCATAAACTAGCAGGAGGACGCTCGGCATTGCTGGCTGTAAAAAAAAAAAAACAGGACTTGGGTGCCATCAGCCGGAAGCGAAACCAAAAGCAAAATTTTCTAAGCAAAAAAAAAAAAATGATGCATGCCAAGCGCGAACTCACATAACTAAATAAACGAATCCTTTCACTGATGGGCCCAAGAGAACACAGATGTTATAACATACAAATTTAGCTATTAAAAAAGAAAGAATGTATTGATGATTCGCTCATGCGCAGTTTGCAAATCACATCAAAATCAAGGTTTTTATCTGACCCCCCCCCCACTTCAAACAAAACTATATTTCTACATGAAATAATTGATGACTTTTTCTAATTTTTTTATATTTTTTTCCCGAGAGATTGCTCTTTCTAACGATGCTGTGTTGGTGCTTGTATGATGCGCATGTTTTCCTTTCTACAAACTGAGTAGAGAAACTTTCCTCTTCTTCCTGTATATATTTCAACCTATCTCATTTAATCCCAGACGATGCCGGGTATTCTGCTAGTATATATTTCCACCTATCTCATTTAATCCCGGACGATGCTGGGTATCCTGTTAGTATATATTTCCATCAATCTCATTCAATCCCGGGCGATGCCAGGTATCCTGCTAGTATATATTTTCATCAATCTCATTCAATCCCGGGTGATGCCGGGTAATCTGCTAGTATATATTTCGACCGATCTTATTCAAGAAAGTTGTCGCATTTCAGGGGCGAAAACGAAAGAGTTAAATATCAGATGAAAGAGAAAACTTTCCTCTTAAAAAAAATTTTTTTTTACTCTTTTTTACTTCAAACAAGGCATATTGCCACTTGGAACGTAAATGGGCTACTATTTCGGATCGTGACCTACAAAAGACTGTGGGAAGTTGAGATGTCTGTTCACATAACATTTAAAGTTTTGCAGGTTAGTAGTCAGAGAAACAGGAAACAAAAAGGAATTCCAAATTCTAGCAGTCCAAGGGAAGAAAATATTTTGTTTTTTAGGCATTATTTCTAACACACCAGCTCTCTCCTGTGCTCCAATGGTGTTAGCAAGGTAACAAATCTTCTGAACAACCTCACCATTCAACTATCTTACACTTCTTGTAATATAGTGAGAATCTGTATAACACGGGAGGATTGTATATATAAACGTTCATGTATTTACCTGCGTATTGAATCTATGCAACATGCATATATTTAATGGTGCGTCTATGATCGTCTAGTGTTCTCATGTTTGTATGCGTCGATATATTCACAGATACAGCTCAACAACAGACATATAATATTTACAACAAAAAAGAACAGATCTTAAAAATAATAGGGGACAGTTCTCTGAGGATTTACATTGGCCAATTGATAAACATACTTGGTCCATTTTTAGTCTTGTTTAATGGAAAGCTGCAAAGAAGATTCATCCCAATGATTCAATAAATATCGCGTTATCTTTTTAGCAACTTTATTACAGATGCTCCCCCATTGGAAAGCTGTTTTATCACTCCTTACATTTGATGGCATTGGACTTCGGGTGTTTCAAACTATTATGACCGATTGGCTTGACTCTCTGTCTGTCTCTTTCAAGCTCTAACTATTGACTAAAACCATAGACCAGCATGACATGATCTTACAAAAGTGCTTTCAAACCTACTTATTCTTAATAGAAGGAATCTGTCATGTGAACGATTCATGCATGCACATTCGTGAAACAGCAAACAGAAAAGATGCTTCCGATATACCAGTTTTTCAATTTTTATCCCTTAGCATCCCTTTCTTCCAGATGGAAACCGATTAAAAAGTTTTCCGCATCTCTTAATACTCTATATACCAAATTTCAAGTCTGTAGATCAAAACTTTGTTGAGTATATAGGTTGAGAATGTTCCTCACACACACATTCTCACTTTTATAGATATAGAGATAGTCATTCAAAATGGTTATTTAAAGTTTAGCAAGCTGCTAAACTCCTGACTGACAAACAATATGGATTCAGGCAAGCCCGTTCAACAGCAGATATCTTCACTGTAGTTTCTGAACGTATATACCGTTCATTGGACAAAACAGGGGAGGGTAGAGCGGTAGCCCTTCATATATCTAAGGCTTTTGACAGGGTATGGCACGATGGTCTTCTAAGGAAAATTAGATCATATGAAATCACTGGAAGAATTCATAATGTAATTAAATCCTTCTAAAGTAAGAGAAAAATCCAAGTTGTCCTCGACGGTCGTACATCTAAACAATATGACATAAATGCGGGAGTATCTCAGGGGTCTATCCTTGGACCTCTATTATTTCTGATATTCATAAATGACCTCCCTGATAAAATTGTATCGGAGATGGGTATATTTGCCGATGACACCACTCTCTATAACAGATATGAGGAGAAAACAAATGCACACATATCCAAGGAAATGGCAGAAACACTAGAGGATGACCTCCAATCTGTAGTGGAATGGGAACAAAAATGGATGGTCACATTCAATGCTGCTAAGACTAAGCTTGTTTTCTTCAATAATTACAAGAAACTTTCTCTACCACCAATAGCAATGGCCAAGAACACATTGCCTGAAAGTACTTCTTTTAAACTCCTCGGCCTAACGTTTACAGGGAATATGAACTGGAATAGATACATTGAGAGCATTGCCAAGGCTGCTGCAAGGAAGGTTGGCTCCCTCTACCGTGCTAGAAAACTACTTACGCTTGAAAGTACAGGGTTCTAAAGAGAGTTGCCAACCTGATAGGTCCTGTACTGTCATCTAGGCTTCAGCCTCTGTCCCATCGATGAGATGTTGCATCCCTCTGTCTGTTCTACAAATACTTTAATGGTGAATGCTCTGACGAACTGCAAACACTTGTACCTCCTCGACGTAACTACCCCTGACAAACCCGACAAGCTACTAAGTCTCATCCCTTTACAGTAGAGATCCCTAGGTGCAAGAAAGCCTTTTACTCCAATAGTTTCTTCCCCAGAACTGCAGGTCTTTGGAACTCCTTTCCAGGATTCTGCTTTCCCAACTGTACTGATATGCAGAAGTTCAAGTGTAATGTGAACAAACATCTTTCTACTCATCTCCCTTCATAATGCCCCTGCAAATTAAGTCCCTGATAGTAGCCCCTGCTTCAAAGTGGCGCTGTGCCTTGTTTGGGATGAAAATTGAATAAAAAAAAAAAAAATTTTTTAAAATAACTTTTCTATTAATTTTTATTTCTAAGTAAAGACAGAGTGAAAAATGAGCTGGGCTATCTGGCGTTGCTCGGGATCGTATAAACGAGAAAATTGAAGTTGATTTTGACCATATTTGTTATTCTTAGGATAAAGGAATTTTTAATGTCTATTTGTCATTTGCTATTTTGAGCAAAAGAATATTTTGTCTACCCTAGGATGGATATTACACATGTAGGATAGGTAACTTACAGATATTACACATGTAGGATAGGTAACTTACAGATATTACACATCTAGGATAGGTAACTTACAGATATTACACATCTAGGATAGGTAACTTACAGATATTACACATCTAGGATAGGTAACTTACAGCATGTATATGAAATAATTTTACCTTCGCAAGGACGGGTAATGTACAACACATATTTCCCAGGCGACACCGAGTCTTCTGCTAGTATATATTTTCATCAATCTAATTCAATCCTGGGTGTCGCCGGGTATTCTGCTAGTATATATTTCCACCTATCTCATTTAATCCCAGATGATGCCGGGTATCCTGATAGTATATATTTCCATCAATCTCATTCAATCCCGGGCGATGCCAGGTATCCTGCTAGTATATATTTTCATCAATCTCATTCAATCCCGGGTGATGCCGGGTAATCTGCTAGTATATATTTCGACCGATCTTATTCAAGAAAGTTGTCGCATTTCAGGGGCGAAAACGAAAGAGTTAAATATCAGATGAAAGAGAAAACTTTCCTCTTTAAAAAAATTTTTTTTTACTCTTTTTTACTTCAAACAAGGCATATTGCCACTTGGGACATAAATGGGCTACTATTTCGGATCGTGACCTACAAAAGACTGTGGGAAGTTGAGCAATGAGATGTCTGTTCATATTACATTTAAAGTTTTGCAGGTTAGTACAGTCAGAGAAACAGGAAACAAAAAGGAATTCCAAATTCTAGCAGTCCAAGGGAAGAAATTATTAGAGCAGAAGATTTTCTGGCATACAGGGACTTCAACAGTGAAGGGGTGAGATTTTGCTGCTTGTTGGGTTAGTCGAGAGTATGCACATTGAAAGCGCAAAAGTACTATGAATTCGTCAGAGCATATTTCATTAAAGTACTTGTAAAAATAGGCACGAGAATGTGACATTGCAGAGACGGGACAGAGGTCGAAGCTTGGCTGATAGTGTGGGACCTATTAGATTTGAGACTTTTTTTCACCCTATCTAAGAGAGAGAGAGGGGGGCGGAACTAGTTGTAGATACACCAGTCAAAATGTAGCAACAATATTGCATGCATGCATGAATTGTGGCTTCGTAAAGATATAGGATGCTCTCCCTTTCTACGCCAGTGATATTTCATAGCCTTACGATTCAACTACACAGTCTTGTTGCAGATATTTAACTACACCATACATCCCGTAATTAATCTTTTTTCTTTTCTTTTGTGTGTTTTTCAGTTTGAATGTCTTCCCCTGCAAAGCTTCCACTATGAATGCAACCCTCTGTTGGAATTGAAACCAGTTGATTCAGTACAAGAAGAAGAAGTGTTTGCGCTAAAAGTTGAGTAAAAAAAAGAACGTAACAATATATATATATATATATATATATATATATATATATATATATATATATATATATATATATATGAACTTATTTCTTATTAAAACTAACAGTCCTAATTTACTTAGATTTAGGAATTCCTTTGACACATGGGACAGACAAAGTAAATTATCGTTTTCAATCTGAAGCTAGATCCACAGCATCCGTTTGTTTTCTTCTGATTGCAATAACATTTTAATTGTCTATTTCCAATTCATTTTTGGTCTTCCTTTTCGTCTTTTCCCATTAGAGGTTTATTAGAGCGCTTGGTTGGCAACTCTCTCCAAGGCCAACCTTAGGGGATGTCCGAACCAACCTAGACATCGTTTGTAGATTATTGACGATACTACTTGTTGGTTCATGCAGTCTCTGAGTTCACGGTTGGAAATTTGATCTTTCATTTGATCCCTAGAATTTTTTTCAGACATTTGGAATCAATCACATCTAATTTCTTCTTCCTCTCTTGGCTGATTTTGCAATGTTAATTTTCACTTCTATATATCAGTGTGGACCAGATGTTGCTGTTATCTATATATCAATACCGTTAGTACCTTTGGCACATGCATGCATGTATGTACATATGTGTTTAGAAAAGTAATTCTTTTACCTTCCTAATAAAATTTAAAAAAGCACAGCACAAAAGAACAGCAATCTGAAATGGAACACATACATCAAATTTGTTGCCAGGGATGCTGGGAAAATGGTGGGATCCTTCTACCGCTCCAGAAGATATCTCACTACTGATGCAATTCTCTATCTGTATAAAAGCCAAGTACATCCAAGGATGGAGTACTGCTGCCACATCTGGACAGGAGCTGCTAAAAACAGCCTATCCTGCATTGACAGAGTACAAAATAGATTTCGTGGTTTAGTGGGGGATGCCCTTTTCTCTTCCCTGCAACCTCTCTCCCACAAAAGAGACGTTGCGAGCCTGTCTTTGTTTTATCGTTATTTCCATGGCAGGTGCTCGTCTGAGCTCCAATCCCTCGTCCCTCCTCGCCAATCTTTCACGAGAAACACCCGTCTGCCTGAAACTACTGTCAATAATTTTTCCCACTCTCTATCTGTGCCTAAATCTAAACGTAGATTCCATGAGCAAAGCTTTTTTCTTAGAACTGCACACCAGTGGAACTCTCTGCTGCTTGCCTGTTTCCCACCTGACTACAACTTGGACATCTTCAAGTCCAACGTAAACAAACTCCTGACAAACCGCACTCTATCAAAACCCCTAATACTAATGATTACTACAATACTATCTCATTGATTACTGTACACGCAATAACCCTTATACCTGAGTGGCCTTCGGGCCTTGATAAGTGGTGACCCCCATGTAAAAAAAAACAAAAAAACTTCTTTTTAACAATAACAACTTAGAATATTTATTGGTAGCAGGAACTGGCAGGTCAGACTGCGAAAAAGGAAAAAGGAACAGAGAGTTCTTTTTTAGGTCGTCATCAGTCAGTCAGTACTGCGTCGTTCTCAGCTAATAGCAGTTGTCTCCAGTGGAGGCCGTCGATGCTATAGCAGGATGTCCAGTGGACAGGGGACAAGGAGAGAGGTGTTGCTTGGCTGAAGGTCCGGTCCTGACTCCTTGATATTCCCTCAAGTCTTTTTAGGGAACGGATGAATCAATGTGTCCTTTTTAGCTGATAAGTCAACCTGTGGCCGAAGAACTCGGAGGAGGGCATTGATTCACCAGAGAAAATACTGCTACACGTGTGTCAAAGTTTCCAGATTATAAATTATTCAATCGGGAGATCCTATTATTAAAAAGGAGGAAAGAAGGTGATAACATACTACGAACATTTAATTGGTATATAGAGACTCTAAATGTAATGTCCGTAGCATATTATCTTGTCCACAGTGCTATATAGAAATGAAAATTAACATTGCAAAATCAGCCAAGAAAGGAAGAGTAAATTAGATGTTTGATTCCAAATATCTTATCCTCCTTTTTAATAGATAGGATCTCCCGATCACTGAAGACGCAATGTAAAATGAAAAATTAAAATAAAAAAAATTGATGTTGCTTTTTGGCCATACATGAAACTAAAATATACCTTCTTCGTATTATGGCTAGGATCTAATGGTAGTACCTGTTCTGTTTGAAGATGGTATAATGATATCATGGGGTTTAGCTTTCTACCAGGCGTCCATACAATGGATATATATCACAGCCTCCTATAAGGATATTGGAGATAAACCGTAATAACCAGATATATTCTGACCTTACATTCATAAGATTACTTGGATTGTAGAAAATTTGAGTGGGGGAAGGGGGGGGGAATATATATTTTTTTTTCTCTTTTTTCCTCTTCTTCCTTTCTCTCGAGTTTGTTTCACTGCTGCTGATGTTGTTGGTCATGTGACTAATTTCTTTCTGCCTATTGATTGATCTGCGCATTCCATGCTTTGTGATAAAATTTCAAGCTGAAGTTGGCAATTCTAACTTGGCATTTGAAATGTGTTGACGTGCTAACTTCTCTCTGTCTAAACAGAAGATTAAAATGTTGAAGTGAACTCATCTAAGTTACCTGGTGAAATTTAAACTGTTGAAGTGATTCATATCTTGCTGAGTGAAATCTACTTCAAGGAAATTCAAGAAATCTGTCAACGATAAGGCAGTTAAATATGTCGGAAAAATATCAGCTTGCAGGAGAGAACACACATGTGAGAAATATTCTCACTAGGAAAGATTGAATTGGAAGTGTCTATCACTATAATTAGATATTTTTTTTAAGGCCTGAAAAAAATGGATAGATCTCAAGCTGCAGTTTTTCTAAGTCAAAAGAAAAGAATATTTCTATTTTGACTGGACTCAATAAAGGAACAAGGAAGTTTTTTGACCGGATTTCTGCCTATTCAGAGAGCGTTATTATATGAAGAATTATGTGTACTTTTTTTCAGATTAATCCTTCAGGAAAATGAGGAAATAAATTCCTCACTATAAAATAACACTCTCAGAACATTATTTCAGAAAATCAGTTATTGCTGTCTACAGATATTTCAACTAGGTCGCTGGAAAGATGGTGGGATCCTTCTACCGCTCCAGAAGATATCTCACTATTGATGCAATTCTCTATCTATATAAAAGCCAAGTACATCCAAGGATGGAATACTGTTGCCATATCTGGGCAGGAGCTGCTAAAAACAGCCTATCCTGCCTTGACAGAGTACAAAATAGACTTCGTGGCTTAGTGGGGGATGCCCTTTTCTCTACCCTGCAACCTCTCTCCCACAGAAGAGACGTTGCGAGCCTATCCTTGTTTTATCGTTATTTCCATGGCAGGTGCTCGTCTGAATTCCAATCTCTCGTCCCCCGTCGCCAATCTTTCACGAAAAACACCCGTCTAGCTGAATCCACTGTGAAAAATTTCCCCCACTCTATATCTGTGCTTAAATCAAAACGCGGATTCCATGAACAAAGCTTCTTTCTTAGAACTGCACGCCTGTGGAACTCTGTTCCGTCTGCCTGCTTCCCACCGGACTACAACTTGGATGTGTTCAAGTCCAATGTTAACAAATTCCTAATGAACCGCCCCCTTAAGTAAACACTTCATCAAATCTCCACACTAACGTAATGTACTTGCAATAACCCTTATCCCTGAGTGGTTTCCGGGCCTTGATAAGTGGTGATCACTGTGTAAAAAAAAAAAAAAAAAAAACTAATATACACAAGAGGGCTTTTATTTTAAAATAGATGGCATTAAAAAATGTGTGCTTAAATTGCAGAAAAGGGAACAAACTCTTTTCGACTTTGCTTAAGTATTTCAACCTTTTAAAAAAATATCCTACATTTGTTGGAATCTCATATTACAGCAGTAGATCAAAAAAAGGCCTTTTTAACCTGCCCGTCTTTACTTTCTTTCTATCTTTCATAATTGTTACCACACAAAGGACTTTCTTTGTAGCTGAGAGCAAAATCTTAGCAGCAGACAGCTTGTAAATTTTTTTTGGCTCTAAGTTTCTTTTTTCTTTTCTTAATTAAATTATTTGTTTGTTTCTATCCACCAAGTCTTTTCTCTTATTTTTTTGTTGCTTTTCTTTGTCTTTGTAACGTTTTTATATGTTTAAGTCGCCTTCATTGAAAGTGATAATAATAATTTTGACAAGATAAATACTTTTACAGTTTTAACAAAAGGACTACAATAATATCGTATAGGTCCCCATTTACACTGAATGTCCATATAATGCCCAGCAGCAATATATTGCATATGAAAGATGCTGCTGAAGAATTCCCACAGGTCCTGCTAGTCAAATTTTAATATAGTTAAAACGAATATGATGATGATAATGATGATGATGATAACAATGATGACATTTGCATGGATAATACCCTCAAATGAATGGTTAATTTAACTTACTGGCTTGGAATGAACAAAGAAAACTAGAAAAAGGAAATAAGATGCAATGCTGTGCCTGTGCCGCAAAAAGAGGGACCACCTATTACAATATTTTTGAGTATAATGGTGTATGATCCCACACAGTCAGGAGATTCTATTTATAAACGATGCTGCTAGGAACTGACAAATCAAATTAATTCACGTTCTGCTACCAACCAATCAGAAACCAGAATTGCTCCATAAATATTAAACCTTTCTGTAGCAATTTTACATGTTTTCTTCATGTCAACACGAGAAGAATCTTTTGCTCTGTGGATTCCAACTCGAGAACTATCTACTGCAAACCAGTCACCTCCCAGGTCTTGTGTAGAACAACGAACCATCGGAAACTGTTCTGAAACTAAACATGGCTTACACTTCTAGAGGGGCGTCATCTTAAACATTTGGCTGAAAAATTCAATGATATATATTATTTAATTGGAATTCATTATTGAGATGAGTATTATTTATTAATTTTATTTATTGCGGACTTTTATCCTCATCTTTCTTAGTTGTTATATTTATGTATATATATATATATATATATATATATATAAATATAACACGGAAAATTACATAATCGACAATTATGTCATTTTCCGTGTTATATGTATATATATATATATATATATATATATATATATATATATATATATATAAATATAACACGGAAAATTACATAATTGTCAATTATGTAATTTTCTGTGTTATATATATATATATATATATATATATATATTAAGTAATGTGATTTATAATTTAAAAATTTTTTAAATTTAAAAATCAAAATTTAATTAAATTAAAAATCAGTTTCATAAGAAGGAACAACAACAAAGTCAATTATCTGTACGATCGTTTCGGAAATCCGTGCTTTTTATTTGTGGTATACATGAAATCACGTAGAACAATTATACATAGTTTTTTTGGTAAGCACGGTCTCCTCATCAGCAAATTTAGGAGGATTTCTATTGAATTGAAAAGACACCAAAAATAAACCTAGCATTAAAAGTAAGGCAGATGAATCTTTTGGTTTTTCTTTTTTTGAAATCAGGAACTGTATTTAAAGTAGTCATTTAGATGTTTGCTATAGCTTTTTATTTTATTATATATATATATATATATATATATATATATATATATATATATATATATATATATATATATATAACACGGAAAATTACATAATTGTCGATGCAATAATTTATTTCAACCTTATGGTATTTTCAAGCATCTAAACAAGACAATTACATTTTTGATACTGAAATAAAGAAAGAAAAAAAAGAATCGGGCCTCGACCGTCAAAAAAACCAGAAGGGGTGGTAGTAGCAATCCACTTAATACATTTTATAGATAGGGTGGGAGGGATTTTTTAAAAGAAAATAACAACAAAAAAAACAACAAAAACATTATGACACTTATAAACGGCAGCTCGATGTAACCACAGATACACACACACACACGCAACACACACACGCAACACACACACATACACACACACGCCCCTAAATATGCACGTTCTTACACGTAAATGCCTTGACACGCGTTTACTAACCTAGGAAGAAGAGGGAGAAATATACGGATATAGAGAGAAGGAAATAGAATAAACAGCGCGTAATGGAGAAAGAAGAAGAAAGAAAAAAAGAAGAGAGTGACCATCCGCTGCCTGTCATATGGTTTCATTAGTCTAGAATCTCTGAGAAAGAGAAGGGAAAGAAAATGGAGATAATTCTATAACGGTAAAGATTATACGCGCGTCCTAGAGTTAATTGAGTAATGGAAAGTAAGTCTATTAAAAGATAAATAAAAAAATAAAAAAATTTTATATATAAAGTTTTAAAACTATCTGTATGTTATCATGTTAAAACTAGTTAGAAATAAATATTATCTTATAATACATTTAAATATTGTATTTGTAATATATTACTATGAATTCAAAAAATTGAGTCTTATGTAGTTAATATTTTATATATTTTTATGTAATTAATTTTATTGGTGATTATAGTGGTCGTTGTAATTTTGCTCACTAATATTTCACTTCTTAATTGATTAAGATGCAGAAAATTACATTATTAATCACCCCCAATTCCATAGGACGTATATAGTTTCGGTTAATATATACTTTTATTCATACCGTACACAAAAAGTACTTTCAGGCACGCGTAAAGAAATAAATAAAATAGTTATTATTTTAATTTATATTAAATCTAATAATGTCTAGTGGTAGTATTTGATCTTTTTGACTTAACTCAGTTTAATAACTAATGTATTATCTGCAGAGAAAAATTATTTTCTTAAAGCTATCTCATTTATTTATAAGTAATTTGGATAAACAGGTACTTCGGAAAAAGTACACCCAACTTAGATTTCGGACAACAAATCATTAAGTAGTTATTATCGAGTATATACCGGACAGCACTATAATTGCCAGTGGGGTGGGGTGGGAGGGCTTATCGTAAATAATCTAGTGGTGTTAAATTCGGTCCCTTTACCGTTATAGAATTATCTGTTCGTCGGATCTGGAGTTATTGGTTATTTTAAATTTACATTTATGTCTACATCTGGCCATCAGTTCATCTCGTTTATGTAAGAGATTATTGTGTTTGTACTTCAGGATTCTTATTTTTTCCTCAAGGCATAAACTGCATCTCTGCCTAAAGCCGTTTGGAACATCCGAATAACATAGGATTGACCATGAAACCACTGGGGATCGGTTCTCATTTTTTAATAACCACCATTGTTTAGCTAACTCGGTTTTGTTCTTAAGTTCTGAGTTATTGAAAGAATGTTTATGGTCATAAAAACGCTGTTTCCAGTTACCGGCGGAGATACCGAAGTAAACTTTTTTCTCCCTGTTATTATCTTCTGGGTGGATCATGGCCTTATAAACTACGCACTCAACTTTACAATTACCGTCCAGTGGGCAGTTATTTTTCACTTGGCAGTTACATTTGTCTACTGTAACCTTATTTTTATTAGAGTTGTTTAATATTTTACTATTATGAGTGCTAATTATTCTGTCCATGTTTTTAGTGCACGAGTAACTTATTTTAATGGTTTTTCTATTAAATCTGGGCTGAGTCAACCCAGATTGCCGATCTAGTGGGCATATTTATAATGTACACAATTAGCAGAATTATAGAGCCTAACTTAGTGGGATTATACAGGGATGATGGACTAATTGTTATCCCTAGAATAATTAAAATAAATTACTTGTATATATATTATATATGTATATTATATATATTATATATATATATTATATATATATATTATATATATATATTATATATATATATTATATATATATATTATATATATATATTATATATATATATATATTATATATATATTATATATATATATTATATATATATATTATATATATATTATATATATATATTATATATATATATTATATATATATATTATATATATATTTATATATATATATATATTATATATATATATTATATATATATTATATATGTATTATATATATATACATATATATTATATATATATATTATATATATATATAATGTTAAGAGGTATATGTGATAAAAAAAAACAAAAATAAAGAGTGCTCAATACGTTAGTAGAGCCATATATGTTTTTTTTTAATTTTCACAACCTCATATATATATATATATATATATATATATATATATATATATGTGTGTGTGTGTGTGTGTGTGTGTGTGTGTTTCAAGTATTTAAATTTACTTTGTGTATTTTTAACAGGAAATTGTGGCCAGATTTATCATGAATGAAATTAAAAATGAGTAAGTATATTTTATTTTGAGGAAATTTCTTTTCTTCAGACTAATTTTCCAGGAGAGGAGAGTACAAAAAATACAAGTGGAGCATGCATAGTCCCCCATGAGTGCACAGTGAACGAGGCATAGAAAAATGACTAAGTTCAGCATTTGTACCCTTCCCAATTTAGCCCCAAAATTCCCCAGGCAACGTCAAATCCTGGTGAAAATTAAAAAACAGTGCAGTCTTAGGCCTTAACATATGTAAATTTGATATTTCTGCACCATGCAAAAAAAGAAGTGACTAAGTCCATCATTCTTCCCCCCCCCCATCAAGCCCCCAAAGTCCACAAGGCCTTAACATATTTAAATTTGAGTTCAACACCATGCAAAACTGCTAAATAGACATACACAGAAATTTTTGGACAAATATGGTTAAATAGTCCAAAAAATGGAGTGTTTTTATTAGCCCTAAAAAAGTCCCTGGGGCACACCCAAGTGTTATTGCAAAGTATAGACAAACAAAATTATATAGAAATCAGTTAGTTACAACTTTTCAGAAAGTTTTATAAAAATCCAAGCCATCAATTTTTTTTAATAAGTACAAAAGTGTCAATTTTAGCCATTTTAATCCGAAAGGTACCCCTACGGGGGGCAACCAGAGTTTTCCTGGAAAATCCGTTCTGTTACTTTCTTACTCATATCATGTTCAATGTTTGTGCAAAATTTCAAAAAATTCTAAGGTGTACTTCTTGAGAAAAGTGTGAATGGACGAACGGACAAGTCTACCCTCATTTTGTCGGGGGATCAAAAACCATGAATACCAGACTGTTGATAAGGGAGGACTGTCTGTAGGCTGTTGAGAATTGAAAATAGTTTTTGTATGTACTATTTTGCTCTGATAAGCTGCCCAGTTGGTATGATTATAATTAAGAACCATTATATACCTATATACCAGCGATGGACCAAAACAATTGTATGCAAATGTTGCTAATAAAACCTAACGTCTTGAAATGAACAATTAAAATGATTGTCTATACCTTGCAAAGCAGTGAATTATAAGAAATATTTATAGCTCGCGTATTGCATTATTGAGCTATCTAAAAAGAACCATGTGTTATTTATTTATATATTATCTCCCTTCCTTCTTTATTCCAGAGATAGAAAAATGTAAATATAAAGGCTCCTAAGGGATATAAGCATATTAACCCATACTTGATTTGGTATCATATGAAAATTTTCTCCATGGGTTTTTGTTTGATGGAATAGAGTTGGATGGCACATTTCCAATGGTGGACTCAGCAGATCTACATACCAATCTTCATGCATGGATTGAAGATAACTGGAGTGTTTGATACAGGATTAGAAATCTCTCTCTCTCTCTCTCTCTCTCTCTCTCTCTCTCTCTCTCTCTCTATCTATCTATCTATCTATCTATTTATCTATCTCTCTCTCTCTCTCTGACATAATGATTTTGCGCTACGAAACAGGTGCTGTCAAGAATTGTGCATGTCAATGTTCTTAAAGGAATAAATTGTAAGATGGTCAACATCTTGGAATTTGGAATATAAACTTTAGTCATTTATTTGTTAATGGGGGGATTCGAACCTAGTTACATCGAGCTTCATAAATTAAAGGATTGGTATAAATAAAACATGAAATATTATTGAAGAGACATATTTCCCCATATATATATATATATATATATATATATATATATATATATATGTGTGTGTGTGATACAACGAAACAGGACTGTATGTCGATGACTACAAATATATTTTAAGCCCCCCTCTTTGGGTAGAGCACTGTCGTAAATAATTTAACCCGCTACTTAATTGGTTGAAAATGCGAAGCTCGTTGTTTGTTTGTTTACGAACAGGCGATTTGAGCACTATAAAAGTGGTGGCGGGTGTCTATTTAAATAGACATTCCGACGAGTTATTTATGGGCGTCGATTCCATGGTCGAGTGGAAGAACTGCTGACTGCCAACACGACGGTTCTAGGTTCAATCCTTGGCTTGGAAGAGATGCTAGTCTAGCGGCACTGATGAGTTGTGATATAACGAAACAGGACTGTATATCGATGACTACAAATATATAATATATAGTGGGGTGATAAGTAGTTTAATGGATTAATCCAAATCTTATAAATACAAGACTGATAAATTAAAAAATGTATCCATTTTAAATGTGGAAATTGATGAATCGCACAGGTAAGAAATTCATTTTTATACTATGAAAAGGTTAGTAATTGCAATTAAGAATAGGAAATTGGATCAAAATTTTTGTAACTTGTCTTCTTCCTAAGATTAAGGGTGGTGGTGTTTGATCAACACTGCTGGGGAGTCATGATGTAATACACTGTTTTGTTTTTAAATCCCCGAAACAGTGTTTCATGGTAAACAACTGATGATCCCTTGAAAAATAAAAAAATTGGTATTATAGTAAATTTGAGAGTTGATGCAGTGATTGCAGGTGATTAAATGACTTACTGACTAGATGTTTTTTTTTTTTTTTTTTTTTAACGAATGATAAAAAATAATTTTTTGTATAGTTTCAAATGTTAAAAACTTCAAAGACTATATATATATATATATATATATATATATATATATATCTTCTATATATATAAAAGCCAAACGTCTGTGTGTATGTATGTATGTTTGTTTGTAACGCTAAAACTTTTGAAAGACGGAACCAAACTTCACAAATTTGATATCATATCGAAGCCCCATCACCCGGATGACAAATATCGAAATTTCACGTCAAACGGACCACTAGAAGTTGGTCAACTGATCAGTTATCTTCGAGGGGGGCCCCCCAAAAAACCTGTCATTATCTCTATATATAAAAGACAAATGTTTGTTTGTAACGCTAAAACTTGAGATGAAAGATTCCTCTCCCCTAAGAATAAAACATATGTTCAATATCTGCTTTTGTTTTTTCATTGTTTATACGGTCCCGAGCAACGCCGGGTAGCCCTGCTAGTATATATATATAGTGAGAATAAAATTCAAAATGTGAACTATGTTTGGATAATTAAAAAAATAAAGTTGCTGTTCCTTTTCTTCAAAAGCTTCTTTTTTTTTTTTACCTATCTATGACTACAAAGTCTTTTCCATTTGGGTTTAAACCGTGATGATGTTTGAATTGAAATTCTAATCATCAACATAAAATTAAGAACCTCTTTCTTATTTTTTTAAATATTTTGAGGACTATCCACCTTACTTACTACAAAAATGCTAGTTTTATTTTGGTGTCTTAAACTTCTCTCTCCCCACCCCGTCTTTTGTGCTGATGAGGAGATTAATTATTGCCTATGCTTATTTTCAATTAATAAAATGAATATCGTTTCCGAAACGATAGTACACTCGGTTTGATTTTGTTTGTTTTTCCTTTTGAAACTGATTCACAATTTACAATTATTCATCTTTGTACTCAATATTAATATAGCTCTAGGATAAATATACTTATTGAGCTTTTTATATATCTATATTACTATGAGCACTGTTTTAAAGTATTAATACATTAAAATTAACTTTGTTTTTTAGACTGCAGGTGTAATTCCCTCCATGAAATATAAAATATATCATCTATGAGTTCAAAGTCTTTTCCGTTTGGGTTTAAACCGTGCTGATGTTTGAATTGAAATTTCTTTCAGCGTTAAAAAAAAATCCCCATAATCTAATCAACACTGACAAAACATAAAAAATTTTTTTTAAATCGCTGAATCATGAAGGTTTTTCAGTTCTGGAAAACACGGTCAATCTTTCACCTCCCTCTCCATCACAGCTGCTAATATTTGAAAAATAAAAAATATAATTATTGGTAGCCTTGTACTAAACTTAAAAAAATATATATATATATAATTATTGGTAGCCTTGTACTAAACTTAACAAAAAAAACAAAACAAAGGACTCAAATCGCTTTCTAACAAACGCTACTGTTTCTCTTCTTACTGTTGCAGTGATCCAAAAGTTTGGCAGAAAATCATTGCAAGTCCAGAAATGCGAACGATCCTGAATGAGGGCAGCCAGTGTGCGCTTTGTGGAGGTTTCCTTCTCAACACTTGGTTGGAATGCGTCAAATTTGTAACAACACAAAAAGTAAGATAAACAAAAAAACAATAAATTATTTCAAACGTTTCTTTTTGTTTACTATATTTTTTTTAGAATCATCATCATCATCATCATAATAATCGATTACACAATCACACAACAATTAATAATCTAATCCAATGTAACCTCTAACTTTCTTTAGGTACGTTTATTATAGAATTGAGCACAATATGGGAATTATTAATCTATTATATAATAGATTAATTATGCCTGTCTTCATTTTTCAAAGTGCATCTTCTCCGAGATTGAAGATTGCAGATCCTCACGAGGTGGGTCAAATGATTGCATTTTTCATGGACCATTGTTTTGTATATACATAAAAGTGACCTTGTCTGTCTGACTGTCTGTGAAATGATCTCTACCTGTCAATTTTCTCTACTCTGTCAATTTTTGGTCTTAAAACTTGATGTTGTATTATATTAGCACTCAAGTCACCTGAGCGATTATTATTATTGTTGTTGTTATTATTAGTAGTATTATTATTATATAGGACAAAAATACACGGAAAGTTCTTCCAGGATGTAGCAGATGTGACTGATGAAAGATCATGGTAATGGCTTACAGCTGGATATCTAGCTAAGAGTACTGAAGCTTTTGTTTGTGCAACACAAGAGTGGTCATTAAGAACACAACTGTTCAAAAAAGTAGTTCTAGGAGAACAAGTTCCTGCAGAATGCCGAATTTGTGGTAGCTTCAGAGTCATTTGTGTACCTTGCAGGAGGGTGTAGCGGATTGGGCCAGAGAGAGTACCACAAAAGACATGATCGTATGGGGCTCCAGATATATTGGGGTGAAGTGTGCTGGAAAGTGGTTTGGAGAGGTGCCTGATGAAGTGAGAACAAGTGAGGATGGCAATGTAGAGGTATGGTGGGACAAAATGTCATAACGACCAAGCAATTGGAACATAATCGTCCGGATTTGGTCGTCATTGAGAAAGTCTAAAAAAACTGGCAGATTATAGACTTCTCAGTACCCTGGGACAGGAACATGAGAGAGAAGGAGAACGAGAAGTGGGGCAATTATGCTCCATCGACCTTGAAAATAAGGTGGATACACGGGGTTAAAACACAAATAATCACGGTCATAGTTGGTACGCTAGGAGTAGTATCAAATCGTCTGGAAGGACACTTGAAAAAACTACGAATCCCCAATGTTTTGGGCTGCCTTCAGACCTCTGCTATTGTAGGTACCACCAACATCTTTAGAAAAACCCCTGATCTTGGAAACTCCTGGTTTAGAGCCGGAATTGAGGAAAGTCCTCTGGAAATGAATCCCATCCCTTTTCAGGGAGACATTGATAAACGAAATCAGAATTATTATTATTATTATTATTATTATTATTATTATTATTGGGTCACAAGGAGCTTTCACACAGGTCATAAAGGATCTCTCCTAAACCTAAACGTAGATTCCATGAACAAAGTTTCTTTCTTAGAACTGCACGCCTGTGGAACTCTCTTCCATTTTCCTCCTTTCCAACTGACTACAATATTATTGTCTTCAAGTCCAACATAAACAAGTTCTTGATGAACTGTTCCCCTTAATTAATCCAATTAACCAAATTTCCACGTCTAACGATTACTATGAGATTGTCCCATTGACTACTGTACACTCTTTAACTATTATCCTTGAGTGGCCTCCTTTGTAAAAAAAAAAAAATGGTCATATGATTATAGCTGACAGAACAAAAGCAGTCAAATCCTGTGGATTAAATAAAGTGTTCCATTCAAAATTCCGTACAGATTCGAGAGTTTGGCAAGATACACCTGAACAGTGGAAGGTAGGCCAGTTTTGAATTTTAGAAAACAATAGCAAATAGAGTTTAAATCAAAACATGTTAGTAGCCTGAGCGATGATGTCAAAGAATCAAGCACAGAGTTAGTCTTAGAGTTAGTTGGAGACTTGAGAGTTAGAAGCTCAGAATTTTAATCATGGAGTTCATACGCACTCTGTTACACATATGGAGTAATATGTAATAGCTAGGGCTATAACAACAGAACATTCTTTTAATTGTTTTTACTCTCGCATATATATCCAACACAGGCACAGTTAATCAACCGAGAACCACATTACTCTATATAAAAGCATATAAGATATCAACGCATACACACTCGAGAGTCAAAACAATTAAAAGAATATGCTGTTGTCCTAGCCCTATACATAACACTACACACCTAAAACTAGAATACGCTTAAAACATAAGATTCCTAAAATTTGTACTAGAATTGTCTGCAAGGATAAAAGTGACAGTCTTTTGGAGATTTGAGATTTCAATTGACAAGACGCACCTGAAGAAGGTCGAAGGTTACATTGACCAAAACGTTGTGAGAATAAAATCCATATTCAAATGTTATAAATTATCAATCCTCATTTAAAAATTCTCGAAACATAAATGATTTGGGAATCGTTTCAAGAGTTTGTCTTTCTCACAAATTTATTTCTTTTTCAGGGTTTTAAGTTATCCTCATCATCTTCAGCCTCCACCCTGATGCCGATCAATGCGCGGCTTTGTTCGTATAAATGCTTCCGTAAAAAGCACAACTTTTACGGGATTGCACACAGTACGAATCCACAATGAAACAAGAAAGGATCTATTTTTTTGGATCCCTCCATTCAACCTATTCAAACCTGAGAGTGACGGATCAGCGTAACAATGGATGGACAGACAAACAGATTGATTTTTTTATAGAGATGTGTTTATGCATCTAAAATTGCAATTCAGGACTCAGGCGTGACAGGAAAATAAAAATGGAGTTCAAAAATGGAAGCATGACAGACTAAATGACATATTTACTTCTACGAGATACCTTCAATAAGTTTCCAGACTTTTTCGTACGGGCACTTTTATTGATAGTGCACACATGAAACTCTTGCCCCCTTCAAAGTAATCTCCTCCGGCTGCAATGCACTTGTTATACTGTTCCAACAAATTATGGAAGGTCTCATGTATGTCCTCTTGTGTGGTGTCAATCACCCTCATCATAGCATCTTTCATCTCCTCACTTGTCTCATAGCAACAGCTTCTAAGATTTTCCGTGAGCTTAGGAAATAACCAAAAGTCACGGAGAGCAAGGTCTTGGTCAAATAGTCTGTGACAAGGATGGAGTTGTGGACTGGCGCATTTGCGCAAATCTTCTGATTTTCTCTGGGCACACTTGGAACAAACTGCACACAAATCCTCGGCATCTTCAGATTCTTGTGAATAATTGTGTGCACAGTTCCCACACTGACATCAAACTGTGTACTTATTGTCTCTATGGACACACGATGAAATTCTTTATTTGGCCAATCAACACTGGTGTTCTGATATCCTTACTCCTCCCACAACTCTAATGATCCCTCACAGACTCTCTGCTTTCTTTGAATCTCATATGCCACTCAAAAAACTGATGCTCGATTCATGCAAGTGGTCCTAAAGAAGTTTGAAGCATTCCATACGTCGTTGTGGCATTTCTTCCAAGTTTAAAACAGAATTTTATTGCATATCTTTCTTCTAAAATGTCCTCACAGCTAGATTGCATTTTTGAAATTCACCAGCTGTGACAATCAAGCTTTAGTTGGGTGTATTCCAATACCTGCTGTAGCTGTTCATTTGAACCTGAAATCATAAAAATTGGTCAGTCATCTCGTAAGATGTATAGCAATAACATACTGAATTTTCAAGAGTTTGCAAAAATTTTCAATGTCTGTACAAAAAAAGTCTGGAAACTTATTGAAGGCGCATCGTTAATATTTTTAGCTGCTCAATAATATTCAGTCATACCTTGTAATACATCTCTTTATGAAGTAACCTGCTCTGGGCCTACACTTTTAAGCAATGTTGAACCTGGCCAATACTAAATCTTTTTTACATTATTTATCATGGAAAGATTTGATTTGGTTTTAGAACAGTTTTTGAAAACAAATTAATGATGCTGGTATGATTGCAAGAGTTATGAGTGGAAGGAATAAGGTTTCATGTAATATGGCCGTTACACTTGAATCGTATTCGTTACAGTTCAAATGTCTCTTGGACCCCCACCGCTGTCTGGTACCGTTGAAAAGCAACAAACAAACAAAAATAAATTAATCCAACTCAGCTTTTTTCTGTTTTAGCAAAAGGCATTTATTACCATTATTTTCCAATGCTTCTTGTTTTTTTTTTCTAATTATTCATTTCGTTTACCATGAGATTAACAAAACCCTGCCATTTCGACACCAGCTTAAAAGTTTTGCTGCCATCATGGGGCCACACGTCCATCTTGCCTGGTGACTTTTCTTCTCCGACTTTATACTGGCATTAGCCAGCCAATTCTCGCCTTCGACCTTACATGTCCATCTTTTCGAGCACCGACTTTACTTCTCCCTGACCATGTACTGTCCTTGCTTTCATTTCTTCTCACACTGCGCACACTTTCTAATTTGCATATGTGCTTTTTCGGCTACTGCTGCTAATATCTTCACAAGCCAGTTATCGTACAGCTCCTGCTGATATTTTCCCATGCACTCATACACGCTCTGCTACATAGGAAACGTCTGTCATTACTAACCAGCATAGCATTATCACTGTTGAAAAACGGAAGAGTCTGTCAGGCATGTATATGAAGTATGATGATGTATGGAAGTAAACCTAGGATTGAGGACATGAGTTGCATGGAGAGAAATGATATGAAAATCATATGATGGATGTGTAGTATGAGTTTTTAAGACTTGCTTAGTTCTGATGACCTCAGAGAAAGATTAAATCTGGGCAGTATAGGGAGACATGTGCAGAAGAGTAGACGTTGATGGTATGGTAACGTTGAAAGAATAGATGTCAGTTTTTGGTTAGTAGATGTAGAACAGTTGAGGTAGTAGGTTTAGTTCAAAGAAAACGTGTGAGGAAATAATAAAAATGGATGTGAGGGATAAATAAAGACCTGTCCAGAGATAGCTTAGTTTGGAAGTCAGTGTTTTAAAGCTAAAAATTACTGTTTTTAATGTTTTTATTTTCATGGTTTTAAATAAAAATTATCTCGTTTGGGAACAGTGAAGCGCATTTGACTGTAATTTATAAGCCGGCATACCTTTAGACTTAGAAATGTGAATTAAAAATGTTCTTTGAAAGACAGACTTAGATCTGATGACTTGAGTTGCATGGAAAGAAATATATGAGAATCATACGATGGATGTTTAGTAAAAGTTTTAAAGACAGGTTTAGATCTGATGACCTCAGAGGAAAATGAAATCTTTGTTTGGTTACATTAAATGAATAAATGAGTCTTGGTAGAGGTCATTTTGGATGACGATAGCATGGTTGAGTATAGTCAAGATCGAAGCCAACATTTAATGTGAATTTCGGTTATAAAAGTTATGTTTTAGTGAAGGAAGAAAATGAAGGCTATAAACGGGCATTTGTATAAAAATGAAAATAAATGAAAACATTGAAAGAATAGAAGAGTCACCAGTTAGCAAGTGCGACCTGAAACATAAACAGAGTTTTGTAAATGAAGGATTGAGCAAAGTGAAAACATTTTTATATAAGAGATAAGAATATAAAAATTATTTTCAGTCATTTATACATGTGCTTGATGAAGAAAGGTTTGTAGCTACAAGTCAAAATGTTTGTAGTGTGAATATATGCACATATAACCAATATACGTATATGAGTATTTGGTAGTGTGTATGTGTGTGCGTTGGTTTACTTTTTCCTTGTTACTACGGTTATAACTGTAAGTAGCAAGCCGTTTCTGCTTGTATGACTATTGCTAGTTTGTAGGAATGTGCACACAAGATGGAGAAACTTCGTATGTGAGTCATTGTTGTTTTCCTGCACCACTTCTGGTTTATGCTCATACCACTTCACATTGTGGTCTAATGCATAGAGTTTGCATATATTCCAGTGTAGGACCTGAGCGACTTTATCGTGTTTCAATTTTTTATATTGGTGTTGAAATAGCAGAGGGTATTCTGATACAATATGCGCTAATGTTTCTTCTCTTTTTATTACACATTCTGCACATCGGCGATTCTGCAGTTTTGTCGATGTAGTGTTTGATGGACCTAGTGTGAGTGGCTTCTTCCTGGGCTGCCATTAATATGCTCTCAGTAGATTTTTTTAAGATCTCCCTGACCAACCAATTCCAGCTGTCATTATCTCTATGTAGTAGACTAGCCCAGAAGGAATACAAGAACAGGCACGACCAAGTGGGGAGGGTAGTACACTGAGAATTGTGCAAACAGCTGCATCTCGAACGCACAGGCAAATGGTACAAACATAAGCCAGCAACAGTAATTGAAAACGAGAATCACAAAATCCTATGAGAAATGGACATACAAATGGATATATCCATCCAAGCAAGAAGACCAGATGTCGTAATAATTAACAAGAAAGAAAAGTCCTGCCAAATCGTAGACTTTGCTGTTCCAGCTGACCACAGGATAAATGTCAAAGAAAAGGAGAAACAAAGCAAATACACAGAGCTAGCCAGAGAGCTGAAAAGGATATGGATGATGAAAAAATCAAGATAGTACCTATAATAGTAGGAGCACTAGGAACAATTCTGAAAAACTTTGAAAAAAGAAGGAGAGAAATTGGAATCAGAGGAATGACTGGAAAGATACAATAAATAACAATAATAAAAAGAACTAAAATATTAAGGAAAACCCTTGAATGTGGAGACTAATACACATGAACCACATGCACCGGGGGGGGGGGAGCTAGACGAGCTGCTGCAGAGACAAAACATGAAGCGTTACATGGAACCAAGAACAATGAAGCTTCATATCTATAAGTTCACTATCTCATCCCCATCCCCACCCCATTACCCAATCACCGCTACCCCCCCCCCCGCCCCCCAAAAAAGAATGATGCCAAATAGCCAAGAAGAGTCGAAGAGGATGGAAAGACCGCGGAGAGAGCACTGACCAGACCTCTGCTGAACAAGTACAAAGAGAACTGGAACCTTGGGAAGGCTTATTGCCACTCAAATTCTAATTTTTTTTTTTTTTTTTTTTTTTTATTACATTTTCACCCCAAACAAGGCAAATTGCCACTTTGGTGTAGGGGGCTACTATCAGGGGCAACAACTACTGGGGTACTATGTAGGGATTTGGGCAGCAAGGTGTCGGTTCACGTTACACTTGAACTTCTGCACGTCAGTACTGTTGGGGAAGCAGGGACCTGGAATGGAATTCCAGAGTCTTGCGGTTCTGGGGAAGAAACTATTGGAGTAAAAAGATCTTTTACATCTAGGGACCTCTACAGTGTGGGGGTGGGATCTAGTAGCCTGTCGGGTTTGTCGAGGGTGCTCGCGTCGTGGGGGCACAAGTGATTGCAGTTCATCAGAGCATTCACCACTAAAATACTTGTAGAACAGGCAGAGGGATGCAACATTTCGTCGATGGGACAGAGGCTGAAGCTTAGACGCCAGTTCAGGGCCTATCAGATTTGCGACTCTCTTTTGAACCTTGTCAAGGAGCGAGAGACTAGTAGCAGATGCACCAGCCCAGATGTGGCAGCAATACTCCATACATGGGCGAATGGTGGCCTTATAGAGGTACAGGATACTTTCGGGTGTTAGTAGTTTTCTAGCACGGTAGAGAGAGACTACCTTTCTTGCAGCGGCCCTGGCAATGCCTTCAATGTAATTGTTCCAACTCATGTTTCCTGTGAACGTTAGGCCAAGGAGTTTGAAAGATGGACTCTCAGATAAAGGGTCGTTGGCCATTGCTATTGGTGGTAGAGAGGGTTTCTTGTAATTATTGAATGAAACTAGTTTAGTCTTGGCAGCATTGAACGCGACCAACCACTTTTGTCCCCATTCCACTACAGATTGGAGGTCTTCCTCTAGTGTTTCTGCCATTTCTTTAGAAATGTGTTCATTCGTCTTCCTGTCGTGTCTGCCATAGAGTGTAGTGTCATCAGCATATATACCCATCTCAGAGGCAATGTTGTCGGGGAGGTCATTTATGAATATCAGGAACAATAGAGGTCCAAGGATAGAACCCTGGGGCACTCCCGCATTTATATCATATTGTTTAGATGTGCGACCGTCGAGGACTACCTGGATTTTTCTCTTATCTAAGAAGGATTTAATTATGTTAAGTATTCTACCAGTGATACCGTAAGATCTAATCTTCCTGAGGAGACCCTCATGCCATACCCTGTCAAAAGCCTTAGATATATCTAGAGCTACCGCTCTGCCTTCCCCCGCTTTGTCCAGTGATTGGTATATACGTTCAGAGATCACGGTGAGGATGTCTGCTGTGGAACGGGCTTGTCTAAATCCATATTGTTTGTCAGTCAGTAGTTTAGCATCTGTAAGATGATGGACTAGAGCATGGTTAATTATGGTCTCAAATATTTTGGCAAAAAGTGGGAGGAGGCTAATGGGGCGATAATTTGATGGGTCTGTCCTTTCGCCAGAATTCTTGAATACTGGTACAACAGAAGCAGTTTTCCAACAGCCCGGAAAGCAAGCTTCATTAAGACATTTGTTGTAGAGTTTGGAGAGAACTGGAGCTACTTCGGCTGAGCACTTTTTTAATAGCACAGCTGGGATAAGATCGGGTCCACATGCTTTTGAGGTGTCAAGGTTTTTTATGATAGCATGCACCTGAGCAGGGGTGGTTTTCAGATCGTCTAGTGTGGCGTCTGTCCGCATAGGAAAGTCAGGTAGGGGGTGGTTGGAAGGGTCCAGTGTGGAGTTTGAGGCAAACCGACTGGCAAGCATGTTAGCCTTGTCGGTTGCTGAGGAGACAACCTCGTGATTGTTGGTTAGTGGGGGAAGTGGAGACCAATGGCCGCTTCTAGCGACAAATCAATGGTAAGCGATTGTTGCACTAATGCAAATTCATTTACAAATGTTATCGAAAGAGGTGGAGAGTACTGGAAATCTGGGGAGACTTGTTATCATTCAGCTCCCAGGGAACACCACAGGTTGTTTTCAAGGAGAGATCCTTTATGACCTATATGAAAGCTCTTTGTGAGCCAATAATAATAATAATAATAAATAATAGTAATAGCAGCAGCAGCTGTGAGTAGCAATTCGTTTCGGTTTGCCCGACTGTTGCTAGCGTGTAGGAAGGTGCGTGCGAGATGGAAAAAGCTTGAATGTATTCCCCCCCCCCCGACTAAAAGTCGCGAAGGGCGTTCGTTCGTTCGTTCGTTCTGGTGTCTTTCTTCGATACTTGTTATGGCTCGCAAGTAACCACAAGCCACAAAGAAGAACGGAACAATGGAGAACAGTTTAAAACATGTATTACATTGAAAACAAACGAAAAGTGTAAGTAATTCACCGAGCGTGCGAGGGTCGCTCTGGAATTAGATCCCCGCCTGGGATCGCCATGAGTAAAGTTTATATGGACGATGAATTAGTCCATTTGGAGGGTGATCCCCCAACAACAATACTGCAGTTGGCTTAAGGATTCTCTGTCTCTAGATTTTGGCTGTTTCTTTCACAAGAGTTTCTAACTTCACGTATGCTTACTATTTTGACATAGACGTGTTTCTTTTGGGTGTTTGGAACGATTTTCATGGGTTGGAAAATATTTTGAGCTCACACGTTTCTGTGGAAACTCATTTGCTTTAAGAAGTGAGGAAGAAAGGAATTCTAAACGAAGCAGAGAAAGAAAGAGGGTAAGCAATCTATTTGCTTTTTAGCGTTCATAAGAATTCAGTTGCAGCAAATTCTTGAATTAATAAATAAATAGTTGAGATAAAAGAGTCAGTTGACGGGAAATTCTAGGAAAAACGGAAGAAAATGGTAAGTATAAATTTTGAAGAAAACTCCTATAAATAAAGGCTTGGCCAGACATAGGTTAGTTTGGAAGCTGTCAAACACATGCCTTCATCATGATTATGAAAAAATTCTTTCTGTAATTCAAGGCACTTTTTTAATACTTGTCAATAAATCGAAATAATAATGATGATGTCGTTCATCAAATTCCGTTTGTGTTTGTTTACAATATCATGTCAGCTGATATCTGGTCTTGACGATATTGAAAATAGTTTTTCTTCTCTTATAGATAAAAAAAAAAAAAAGAATTTTTACAGGGCCATATTTTATGTTATACCGGTCAAGGGAAATAATTTTATTAAGAGAATAAAGATTACTTTTCAATACTTATCGGATGAATTTCTGTACCAAACATATCTAAGAACACTACCAGACATATAAATTACCTATGTGGGAAATTTGCAAAAGATAGGCTTAGCCGTTTCGGAAGCTATAAGCAAAGGACTCTCTCTCTCACACACAGTGAAATAAAGACTTGCCAGAAACAGGTTAGTTTGGAAGTCAATTTCTGAAAGCTGTCAAACACGTCTTCATGATGATGAAAAAATTATTTCTGTAATTTTTGGCACTTTTTTAATACCGGTCGGCTTCAGTTCAGATTAGGCCATTGTTTATGCATCGAGAGAGAAAATGTGTAGCGTGGTCGAAAAAGCAATGACGAAAAAGACATGTGTGAAAGGTCGTCTTAACAGACATGTTCGATGAGTGTGTAATATTTTGAAACACAATGAAGTGCGTTGTTGGAAATTACTGGAATAAATGTGTTTTGTATTCACAGAAAAAAATGCTGAGTTATATTTTTATGTCCTTCATTGTTTGTTTGTTTCTGCGACTGTACCATACAACGTGCGGGTTCGAATGGTTGAAATATAACAACACGGTTGAAATGTAACCACACTGTTGGAGTGTAACGGCCACGTTACAAATTCATTAGTGACTCCAAAAGTTTGCCTTCAGAAAATGCTTCTGTAAATGTCAGTTCGGAAACTCCACTTTTTAAAAGGTTAATTAACTCAGACCAATAATTGACTTGAAAGTTGGTTGGTGTTATTTCTTTTACGTCGTACATATTATCAAGAATGAAAACCATTTTACAGTTAAAATGATGCGTAACAACTCTCTTGTATTTCTTGTATTTGTTTTTATTTTCAATATATTTTGTTTCCATAAAATAATGAGCTGTGCCTTCCTTCTGAGCGCTTACCGGTTCACAATACTGACGACGAGGAATTTTTATTCGAAAACCTTTAAAATAACAAATGTGGAAAAAACAAACAACGCTAAATGCTTAAAAATAACTATATTGCCAGCTTAAAAAAAAAAAATACTCGTAAATTTGATTCTTTCTTCAATAGAGAGAATTCCTTTTCTCTTTTACTCTTAAAGATCAGTTATTTCATTATTTTATCGGGGATGTGTTAACTTTTGACAAGAAAATACCACTTACGGAATTATAAAGCTTTATTTTACTGTTGAGTAAAGTGTAAATGTAAAATTTTTTAGCCCAAAATATCATACTTAAAAAGTGATTTTTTTTCTTATCAAAGAAATAAACGTTTTATACTTTGCTTGCTCTCCATAATATTGAAACTTCTAAAGCCATACTTTATATAGACACATTCAAACATGGAAGACTTCAAAACAACTCTGGTAGAACTGGTTAAATATCAAATAGAACAAAATAAAGAAAGATTTTTAGAAAAACAGCTAAAAAGCGAAGAAATTCTTTTTTTTTAATTTCTACTAAAAAAACGAGGAAAAACTACTGAACCACAGCAAAAATCAAAGAAAAAGAAAAAACAGCCAAAGTTGGAATGAAAAAACGAAGAAAGATTTTAAAAATTCTTCTGAGACAACAACAAAGAAATGTTGCGAACAAGAGTATAATACCCTAGCTCGCCACAAGAAAATAATGAAACGAATGGAATTGAAGGAAACAAAGACTCAATTGATGGATAAGATAAACGTCGTTTATTTGCTGTTGAAAGAAATGAACGTTTTAGTTATAACATGTCCGCGCGTATGTAACCAATATTCGTTGCAGGACTGGTGTTGTAGCAAGAAAAGGAAATGTGTGTTCATCTCAAGTTCGGGTCGCTATCGTTTGTTCGCGCGTGGGAAGAGAAATAAGTGTTGTAGTGAAAAATGGGAATGATAGTACAGCGTGTAGACAAAAGAGTGGATAGAGAGTTGACATCAGTTAGTAGTCAGCTACGCGAAGGTGTTCTCAGGGACCAGTAGTAGATAGAGAGAGAAAGAGTGTGAATGTGTACATACAGTCTGTTAGCTCGTGCCCCATACATAGTAGTAAGTGGGCGTGACGACGCGGTCCGGTCCGTAGACCGACCGGCTCGAAAGCTCGGCCTAAAAGGATTAGAAACAGCTTGTCTCTTTGTTTTATACTCGTTTCCGGTGGTGTTTTGCGCATGTGTATTTTTCCATGTGTACGTTCGTGTGCGCGTGTGTATATACCGTGAATGTGAGTGTATGTACGCGAACGTGAATATGTGTACATGTGTGGACGTGGGCGCGTATGTTTGTGTGCTCGTATGTATATGACATAGCTTGAAATGTGAATGTGTTTTTTTTTGTGTGAGACTTGAAAAAGGCTCGTGCAGAAATGAAAAAAAGGCAGAAAAAAAGAAATAGCAAAAATTTGAAGAATTATTACTAGGAAAATTGCCTAATAAAATATATAAAATATCAAGAACGAAATCGCTTTTTTCAAACTGATAGTGAAAAAATTATTTTGTAAAATAACGCGAGAACTCCCAATGGATGTGCATGCAATAAAACTTGAATACGCCATGCACACGTCACAGTCGGACTGAAGTATAATCACACTCTATCTCTACTATTATATAAAAGTCACTTTGTGAGTGTATGAGTTCCTTCCTCATAGGTTCCGAAACGGCTGGACCTATCTTTTGCAAATTTCACACAAAGCTAATTTATATGTCTGGCAGTGTTCTTAGATATGCTTTGTACAGAAATTCTATCCGATAAGTATCGAAAATTAAAAAACAAAAATCCGATTTTAAAAATAATCTTTCTTCTCTTAATAAAATTATGTTCTCTTGTCCGGTGTATTGCTCTGTAAAAATTCTTTTTTTTTTTTTATCTTATAAAAGAAGAAAAACTATTTTTAAGATCGTCAAGCCCAAATATCAGCTGACGTAATGTTGTAAAATAATAATAATAAAAAAATACACACAGACAGAATTTGATGAACGACATTATTATTTGGTTTGTTTCTTTTTTTTTTCTGCGAATTAGTCTACAGGGCAAATTATTCCTCGTAATATATAATAAGCAATAGAGGATTGATTCTATGACAATACATACGCAATCTGTATAAATTAAAATATAATGTTTTAGCGTATTGTACGACCGGGCAACTTCGGGTGACCAGGTTGTCTGTTATACTTGTTTTTCTTTTTCAATATGTTTTGTTTCCATAAAAATACCGACTTGTGTGTGTATGTGTGCGTGTGTGTGTGTGTTTTATATTCTTCTTTCTTCTTTTTCTTCTTTTTTCCTATTCCCATCCTATCTTTCCTTCTTCATTTCTTCTTATCTTTTCGCTTTTTCTTTCGTTCTTTTTTTCTTTCTTTATTTATTTTCCTCTGCAAATTAATTTTAAAAGCTTTTACACCTTTACTTCTGGATTTCCTTTGCCATTTCCAACCTTTCTTTCCTGCTTTGTTTTTCTTTCCCTCTTTTTTACTCTTTCTTCCCTTTTAATCCCCTTTATTCTTTCTTTCGTTTTCTTTCTTTCTTTCTTTCTTTCGCTCTTGTTTTTGTTTCAAGTTACAAATTAATTTTTAAAAATCATCGCTTTATACCTTTCTTTATTTATATATTTCTTCCTTTCCTTCGTTCGTTCTTTCTTTCTTTTTTCATAGTATTTTTTATTGCTTTCTTTTTCCTTCTATCTTTTCCTTCCTTTTTTTTGGTTTTTCTTTCATTCCTTCTATTTTTCTTTTTATTCCGTCTATCTTTCTTTTTATCTTTGCTTTGCCCCCTCTTTTTCCTGTCATTCGTTCCTCCTTTGATTCTTCCTTTTTTTCGTTTTCATTTTCTTTCTTTCTAGTTTTCTAGCTTTATACATTTTTTATCAGTTTTCATTCTCTTTCCTTTTTCTCTTATTTGTCTTTCTTTCCATTCTGACTTGCTTTTTCCTTCACTTCCTTCTTTCTTTACTGCTGTTCTATTTTTTACTGTTTTTCTTTTTCTTTCTTTCTTTTCGTTTCCTCTGCTTTCTTATTTTTCTTTCCTTCTTTCTTTCTTCATTTTCCTTTCTTTCATTTTTCTTTTCCTCTTTCTTCCCTTCTTTTGGTCCCCCCCTTTATTTTCTTTTGTTTTCTTCTTTTCCTTGTTTCTTTCTTTTCTTTCTTCTTATGTCTTTATTTCTTGTTCCTTTTCTTCTGTTTTTCTTTCTTTTTCTTTCCTTTTTCTTTTGATCGTTTCTTTCCCTTTTCTTTTTCTTTTTTTTAATTCCTTTATTTCCTTGTTTTTGTTTTCATTTTCATGCCCTTCTTTCTTTCTTTCTTTTTCGTTTCTTTCTTTCTTTCTTCCTATCTCTATATTTTTCTTTCGTTTTTCTTTCTCCTCTCCTTTCTTCCTTTTTGTTTTTCTTCAATTTTTACTTTTGTATTTATTCCTATGTTTGCTTCTTTTTCTTTCTTTCCTTCTTTTTCTTTTTTCTCCTTTATTTTCTTTTCCTTTTCTTCTTTTCTTTGTTTCTTTCTTTTCTTTCTTCTTCCATTATGTCTTTATTTATTATTTATTTATTTTTTCTGTTTTTTCTTTCCCTTTTCTTTTTTTATCTTTTTCTTTTCTTTCCCTTTTCTTTTTTCATCTTTTCCTTTTCTTTCCCTTTTTATTTCTTTGTTTCCTTGTTTTTTTTTTAATTTTCCTGTCCTTCTTTCTTTTTTTCCTTTTCGTCCTTTATGTCTTCATATTTTTCTTTCGTTTTTCTTTCTCTTCCCCTTCCTTTTTTTTCAATTATTACTTTTTTTCTTTATTCCCGTGTTTTCTTCTTTTTTCTCCTTTATTTTCTTTTCGTTTCTTCTTTTCTTTGTTTTTTCTTTCCTCTCTTCTTTCTTTGGCATTATGTATTTCTGGTTTCTTTTCTTCTGTTTTTTTTTCTTTTTACTTTTCTTTCCCTTTTCTTTTTCATTTTTTATTTCTTTATTTCCTTGTTTTTGTTTTCATTTTCCTGCTCTTCTTTCCTTCTTTCTTTCTTTATTTCTTTCTTTTTCTTCTTTCTTTCTTCCTATCTTTATATTTTTCTTTCGTTTTTCGTTCTCTTCCCCTTTCTTCCTTTTTGTTTTTCTTCCATTTTTACTCCTGTGTTCGCTTCTTTTTCTTTCTTTTTTCCTTTTCAATTTCCCCTTTATTTTTTCCTTTCTTCTTTTCTTTATTTCTTTCTTTTCTTTCTTCATTTCTTTATTTCTTATTTCTTTTTCTGTTTTTTCTTTCTGTTTCTTTTTCTTTCCTTCTTTTTTTTGCTCGTTTCTTTTCCATTTCTTTTTATTTCCCTTTTTATTTCTTTTTTTCCCTGTTTTTGTTTTAATTTTCCTGTCCTTCTTTCGTTCTTTCTTTTTTTTTTCATTTTCATTTTATTCTTTCTTTCTTTTTCTCTTTCTTCTTTCTTTCTTTTTTCGTTTCCTCTTTTTTTCTTTATATCTTTATATTTATCTCTCGTTTTTCTTTTTCTCTCCCTTTGTTTCTTTTTGTCTTTCTTCAATTTTTACTTTTTTCTTTATTCCCGTCTTTGCTTCTTTCTCTTCTTTCTTTCTTTTTCTTTTCCTTCTTTCTTCTTTCTTTTTTGCTGTTTTCTTTTCTTTTTTTCTTTCCCCTGTTTCCTTATTTTTCTATCCCTTCTTCATTTTCCTTTCTTTCTTTTTCTTTTTCGTAATTTTTTCCTTTCTTTTTTACTTGAGAGTTGCAATTTATCAGGGCGCGAAGGCCACTCGAGGATAAGGATTAATGAATGTAAGGTGGTAGTGTAGTAATCATTAATGGTGTAAATTGAATAGAATTTGATTATTTAAGGAGACGGTCCAGCAAGAACTTGTTTACATTGGAGTTGAAGGTTACCATGTTGTATTAAACCGGGAAGCAGACCAGCGGAACAGTGTTCCACATGCAAGACATTCCGGGAAAGAAGCTTTTTCCATGAAATCTGCATTTAGATTTAGGCACAGATAGAGAGTGGGGAGAACTCGTATATAGTGGTTGTATCTAGTTAATTGTTTTTTTGTGAAAGTTTGGCAAGGGTAACCATAGATTGGAGTTCAGTCGAGCACTTGCCATGAAAATAACCATTTCTTTCCTTGTATTCTTTTTATACTACAAATGATTTTTAATAAAATTATTTATCCCTTTTTTCTTTCTTTCTCCTTTCTTTTTTTTCTTTTTTCTTTTCTCCTTTCTTTTTTTCTTTATTTCTTTCTCCCCTTTTTTCTTTCTTTATGTCATTATGCATTTGTTCTTCCTTTTCTTCTGTTTTTTCTTTCTCCTTTCCTTTTTCTTTCCTTTCTTTTTTCTTTTCCCTTTTCTTTTTCATTTCCTTCTTTTTTAATTTTTTTTTTATTGTTTACTTGTTTTGTTTTTATTTCCAAATAAAACTTTACAAACATTTTATCTTTCCTTTCTTTGTTTCTTTTCTTTTCTTTCTTTTCTTTTTTCTTTTTTTTTCTTTTCTTTTCTTCTTTTTTTTTTACTTCACCTACAAATGACTCACGTTCTCGTTTCTTCTGTTGTCTTCTACGCATTTTTGCTAAGAATTCGCTAATCAATTTCGCCGATATCATTACAGGTTGTCATGTCGCCCCCCCCTCCCCCCAAAAAAGCCCATAACAACAACCACTCAATTAACACAAGGAAGTTTATTCCTCCAGTAATTATCATGTTAACCAGTGGACCATGGCGAATCTTTATAAATGTCGCTTGAAATTTATCAAACAACTCAGGTTACACACAACACTTACGTAATGCACTATAGATTATTATTTTTTTTTCCCCCGGGAATAACTATGACGTATATATGTATATATACATATGATGATGATTGAAACGTCTTGTCAGACGAGTGCCACTCCCTCAGACATTTAAAATCCATGAGCCCAAATGCCTGAAGGAGTATCTATACAAATATGATGTTACAGAGTCTTAGCTTTGTACGACAGCTAAGTCTCTCTCTCGGTTCAAAATGTTGAGATCCAGCAACAAGCAAGAGCAAGATAGCCAGCAACAAATTAAACTGCAGACCAGCTTAATGCGGGTAATGGTTTTCTACTTTATGGTTTTTTAAATCAGAGACTTGCTTCTCCTAGAAAGGCTGCCTTCACCACGGCTTACGGGAGCCCTCTCCACCCCAATACACATATACACACACACACAAATATACAAGGTGCTAGTTGGACGTTGACCCAGAAAAAGAGTTCATTCGCCCTTTGGAAGGTCTTGTTTTTAATCCTTCAGGAAGACTAGCCGCCCTCCTCACCAAACAAGTCTGGTGGGGGAACCAGTTTAGTCGCCGGTGACCCGACCATGAGGCAGGTAGTACTGGGTTACATGGTACCAGTAGCACATGACATGACCTGACACAAGTATATACATATATATACATACATATACATACATATATATATATATATATATATATATATATATATATATATATATATATATATATATATATATGTTCATAAGCAAAAACAAGGAATACAAGAAAAAGTGAGAAAAATTCCTTATTCCATGGAGTTTCAAAGATTGGCCCTTTTCCTCAGAGGAAAAAACGTTAGCAAAAGGAATATATAGATAAAAATCTAATTTTGCTTGTTAGAGCAATTTTTGATAACAGTAGTTATAAAAGTTTTTGAAGGAAATAAAAGTTTATAAGAAAATAAAAAAAAATACTCAGCAGTGTCCAATAATTAGTGTTGCAGAAATCCAGTGAAATTATGAGGTTTGCATTGGGTAGATCCAATAAGAGAGTAAAAAAAGTGTTCTTTTGGAGTCTCTTTAAAAAATATCCAGAGATGAAGAAAAAATGAAATATTCTTGTAGATGAGTCTTGTGTTGAAGAGTAGGCGTAAAATCTATTCCATGGAAGATAGATGTTAAGGCGTAGAGATGCGCTTGAGGAGTATAATAGTATATAGTAGTCTTCAAATGTACAAGAAATAAAAAATAGCTTGATAAAGAAATTTGTAACATTGTCAAAACGGTGCTTCCATGGCCAGGTTACTGAGTTCGTGTAATTCAGTAAATTTTCATATACCAATGAGTTTCAAGCCAGAAAGAGTTGACTTAAGGATTAAGCTACAAAATTATCATATTTCATAATTGAGCATTAATATACTGTGGAAGCAAAATCAAGACTTTAAAAAAAAAAATTTTTTTTTTATTACATTTTCCCCCCAAACAAGGCACATTGCCACTTTGGTGTAGGGGGCTACTATCAGGGGCAGCAACTACCGGGGCACTATGTTGGGATTTGGGCAGCAAGATGTCGGTTCACGTTACACTTGAACTTCTGCATGTCAGTACAGTTAGGGAAGCAGGGACCTGGAATAGAATTCCAGAGTCTAGCGGTTCTGGGGAAGAAACTACTGATCTTTTACATTTAGGGATCTCTACTGTGTGGAGGTGTTGATGGCAACAAAAAGTGTATTTCATTTTGCGTTACAATTGTTTCCATGTCCAGTCGAACAATTTCAAACATTATATCGTTTGAAAATTGCCATCAAACCCTGTTTGAAGTGTTGATTTTGCTTCCACAGTATATATATATATATATATATATATATATATATATATATATAAGAGAGAGAGAGAGAATAAATGACAAAAAGTTATATTCCAAAATTCATGCCGTTGACCATCTTATAATTTATTCCATTAATTCAGCTGACTTATACAATTCTTGACACAGATACTGTCAAGGTCCTGGATATGACCTTAAACTATATCCAGTGGTGAGACCCGAGCTTGCGGGCTTTGGGGAGTGTGGAGCCACCCTTTAATTGCCATCACTCCCAGGTCCACTCTTACCGGGAGCGGTAGTACCTTGTTAGTGTCCCAACTATGGTTAAATAGAAACCGACTTGAAAACAACAAATATATTCTATTAAAAAAATTTTCTTAAAAATCTTTGGATTCGGCATTAAATAACCTGAAAAGGGTTGATATGCTGTAAAACAAAAAACAACCAACCAATTAACAGATACTGTCAAGAATTGCATAAGTCAACTGAATTAAAGGAATCAATTATAAGATGGTCAACATCATGAATTTTAGAATATAACGTTTTGTTATTTATTCTTTATATTGCTCTGTAATTACATGGAGCTTCTTAAATAAGGATTGATATATATTATAAGAAAATATATTTCTACAGAAATATATATATATATATATATATATATATATATATATATATATATAATTATCCACTGACACGTATTTCGTCATCTACGACTCCTCAGAGTGGCTGAATCTAGAAGCGTAACTCCCTACCACTAGCCCATCTCACAAGATTGAATGTATCGCGTTTTTTTTTTGTTTTTTTTTTTTGTTTTTTTTTGTGTTTATTTTATTTGTTTTTGTTTTGCGATACTTTTGGAATAAATTCAATTATTTATACGAAAGTGCATTTTTACCTAAATGTGAATTAGAGATGATTTTCTCTTTAACCAATTTTGGTAACCCCAAATGGGGATCGGCATATGTATTATTTTTAAAATGTAATTATCCATTAACATGTGTTTCGTCATCTATGACTCATCAGAGTGGCTGAATCTAGCGAGATTCGAAATCGGGAGCCCCTGGTAAAAAGCGTAACCCCCTACCAATGATTGAATGTATCACTTTTTTTTATGTAGATGTTATTTGTTTTTTGTAACGTTCAAGTTGTAATTTACACTTTTACGAATGTTGAAGGTTCAATCCTCAGTGTGGGTTACACTGCAAAAATACAATTGCGAATTACTTGGGACTTTTATCCAGTTATGCCTCACGGAACGAGAATATGCTGCCCTCATGGAATTGAATAAAGTGTTCCATATAGATTTCCAAGTTCGACAGAAAGATTCCCAAGTTCGACAAGATACAACTATTATTTGTTTATGTTAGACTTGAGGATGATCATGTTGTAATTGCTTTCGTGGTATTTTGTTCAACAGACGGGGCTCTGTAAGAAACAAACTTTGTTCATGGAAGTTGCGCTTGGTGTTTGGTACTCTTTTCTTTTCTTTGTGAAAAATGTATTTTCCAATCATTCAAACATATTTCTATAATTTATAAATTTGGTTAAAGTGTGGAGCTGACTACATCGACACGCCTTCTTATGTGATCGACGTCCTAAGGTTAACTAATTTGAGTATTCTAATTCATTTCTGTTTTTTCTTTTTTTACAAAAAAATCACCACTTATCAAAACCCGGAAGCCACTATAGTTCCACAGGCTTTGTTCGTGGAATCTACGTTTAGGTTTAGGCACAGATAAAGAATGGGAGAAATTTTTGATAGTGGTTTCAGCTGGACGAGTATTTTTCATGAAAGTCAGGCCAACGAGGACCACCATAGATTGGAGATCAGACAAGCACTTGCCATGAAAATAACGATAAAGCAGAGACAGGCTTGCAACGTCTCTTCTTTGGAAAAGAGGTCGCAGGGAAGAGAAAAGGGCATCCCCTATTAGGCTACAAAGTCTATTTTGAACTCTGTTAAGGCAGGGTAACTGTTTCTAGCAGAGGTATTTGGCTCTTATACAGCTAGAGAATTGCATCAGAGCAGTAGAATGATCCCACCATTTTCCAACAACCTGATTTATAGATTTGATATACGTATTCCATTTCAGATCAGAATTAAAGGTCAGATCTAGAAGCTTGTAAAAACATGGAGCCTCCCTAAGACGAGAGTCATTCATTTTAATTGATGCCAGATGGGGGTCAGAGCATTGATCGATCACCATATACATTGTAAATTAAAACCCGAACTCCCACATTGAGGACAAGCAAACAATTTAATCAGTATCCTCCGTATCAATTTCATTAGGAAATTTACCTTGGATTTCGATTAATTTGTATACAAGTCAGCCATTTTGTTAAATCAAAAACCCAAAACCCATCTATAACACACATTACAACCAGCAAACAAATTCGTGAGTATACCTCTCAATCAGGCAATTTATTTAATTACGAAATTAAATTCCGCCTTAATGCATTTCGGTTGATTCATAATTAAGTCAGCCATTTTATTCTTTTACAAAATTCTAAATTAAAAGCAAATCCCAAACAGGTACAAACACTGTGAGGTAAAATACCAGGTTGAGGAACTGATGCAGTCTATCCTTCTCTTGAGGGTAGATGGGACTCTCTTGAGCCGTGGTAGGCACCCCGTCTAGTGATGGCGTTACGATAAAAAAGTACCCTTGATAGCCCTGGAGAAGCATCAAGTATTCAGCTACTGACAAGATTTGAATTACACTACAAACTCACGTAGTGAGTTCAATTTCGGCTACGGCGGCGCTGGATTCGATTGGACAAACACCGACGCCAAGCTAACAGTGAGAAAGTATACCTCTCTCTAAACAACTTTATACAAATATTTTTATACCCTGGATAAAAGTTTTCGATTTTTTGGTAAACAAAATCTTTTTGCCTGTTTTCGGTCAATTTACTTCTGGGGTTTGCGATTATAGGTTCTCTGGTAAAGTCGTGATAGGGTCCAGCTAAAAGTCTCCTATAACATTTAAAATGCTGATCAGAAAAACAGCTTTGCAAAAAAAAAAAAAAAAAAATTAATTAAAAACTGTTGTGGCGTCCACCTTACGGATAACAACAAACTCTTCCTCTTACTATAAAGACAGGGAGAATATGCCTGTCGATGTTATGCACAAGTAATGCGCATGTTATGCACAAGTTATGCATACTTGACAGACTGACGTGTAACCACTCTTTATTTCTTGTATTTATCTTTTTTCTAGTATATTTTATTGCCACTAAATGCCGACTTGTGTCTATTTTCCAGACCCTTGCTGTCCGCAACCAAAACTCACAAAATAACGGTGTTGTTTAGGTTTGTCATGGTAAGACACTTTCCTCATAAAAATAAAATAATATGAAAAATGTATAATTATTACGATTAAAAACATTACACTAAAATTAGAATATAAAAATGTCCTTTTTAAGAATATCTGGAGAGTTTTAAATATAGAATATAAAAATATTCTTTTTCGAGAGTTTCTGGAATGTTCCAAGTTGTACTGTTTCATTTTAAGCGTTTCTGGAACTGCCCATTCACAAAAACTATAAAAGAACTATAAAGATGAGACCAACGCAATAGAGTTTTATTCTATATTAATAAACAACTTTATTTGTTATCTTCGTTAGTAAAGTGTACAACAGAGAAACGGGTTAGTAGGTTGAAGTGTTCTTGGGTAAAGAAGAATTAATATATTGTTGAGGAGAGAACAGCTCAGTCCACACGTGTTTATAGCTAGTAGTCACCGGCACAAAGGAAGCCGATTAAAGGAGAAAGAAAGAGCATGTTTTCAGAGTGTTCATGTGTGTGTGTGTGTGTGTGTGTGTGTGTGTGTGTGTGTGTGTGTGTGTGTGTGTTGGTGATCTTTAGCTGGATAAAGAATGTTCGTTAGCGTACCGCACATGGAAAAAAAATGGTAGTTAGAAGAGAGCCATTGTTACCGTGTTGTACTCACATTCGGCTGGGAGCCAAAGCCCCCTCCCCGGCGATGTGTGTTGCTTGACGGAGCAGCGAGAAAAAGGAAGAAGGTTTCAGATTTCGCCTTTTATACACTCTGTCACGTGGTAGAGAGCTGACTTGTAATTGGACAATCCAGGGGAAAATGGATTTCAAATCTCGAACCAAGAGAATTAGTTCCTGCCTGTAGCGAGTGTTGGCTGCTACAGAACATTGATAGCGTCAACTCTTTAGTTAGTCAGTTAGTGAGTGAGTTTGAATCATTATGCCACTCCAAGTTGTCAGGCGCTGGCCAATATTTTCTGGAATCCAAATCCGGTTGAATGGAACCTTATAAGAAGAATCAATTGCAATCGCCCTCAAAGAAAAAATTGACATTTAGTAATTATAAAGATTTTCTGACCAAATAAATGTTTATTAATTCTTAATAACTCGGTCTTTCTTCTAAACGGAAACAAGATGGAATTAAGAACTTGCTTATCTCCCTTAGATCATTTGTCAATATTTTCGCATCTTTGTTTTTATATACAATAAAATCTTTTTTAAAACTCTGATTCAAAGTTTTTTTTTAATATATGTTGCATGTTTAATAGACCATTTGTAAATATTTTTGTTTCTTTGTCTTATGTAAAATAACATTTTTTTTAAACTAATTTATGTGTGTTTTATATATGCTGCATATTTAACACTCTAGATCCAAACATATAACAAAGTCATTAACTGAAAATGCCTCTTCTCCCGGTGTTACAAACTTCCTAGTTGAATGAGTATTTTTGAAAGCACTAAAGCGATATACATTTCTGTGTAAAGAATATGATGATAAGAAGGAAGAAATGGCTAATCTGAATCAAATATCGATGTATCAAAAACAATGTAATTTAGATCTGAGTAATAAATCTATAAAAGTTACTTTCAATCGTGAAAATGTTCATTTATGAAAATTATTTTTTGCTGAAGAAATTTGCGTTAGTAGTTACAAGGCTTAGAAATGTGTCGGTCAATATGTTCAACATGTGAACGTGTATAAGTAATGTACATACGTGAGTATTTGGCAGCGTGGCACAGTGCACGTGTGTTGGTTTACTCTGTCCTTGTTAGTGCTTGTGCAGTTGTGGGTAGCAATTTGTTTCTGCTCGCCTGCTTTGCGTGAATGTGTGCGCGAAATAAAAAAGGCTTGTATTTCAGTCAATGAAGATTTCTTTGCGACTTGCTTCCCCCAGCCAACGGTACGGGATGGGTGTTGAGCAGACGTTCTGGTGTCCTTACTTGCAGTCAGTTAGCTTTTCAGGCTGTTTGTTTTACATGAGTTTCTAAGTTCGTGTCGGCTTATTACTTTCACATATACTTGTTACTTTTGGGTTTAAAACGATTTTCATTAGTTAGAAAATACGCTCTTGTGAAAACTTACTTGCTTTTTGGAGTGACAAAGAGAGCGAATTCAAACAAAGTGGATGAAAGAAAGAGGGTAAACTATTCGAGCAATTTGCCTTTTAGCGTTCGTCGGAATGGCTTTACGATTCAGTCATCACAAATCTGACTGCCTTAATTTTAAATATTTGATTACGGCCTTCCGTAAGTAAAAACGTCTTTTTCTGAACTGAATGTTTGTCGTCCTTACGTCACGGATTTCGAGATGTCGGGAGAATCACACGCACGCGATAATCGATATCGCTGAATAAATAAATGTTCTTATTGAAAGGAGAATTCGTCATGTCGCACGCTGCCACATCGAAAGCAGTGACCTGTAAAATGGAGGGTGTGTTTGTGTTTATATTTACTTATTTCTATTTGTTCAGTGAAGACGGTTCTTTTCATGGAAACTTTCTCTGTTTTAGACGCATATAAAATATTATTGATGCATCTTATAGACTATCATTAAGAAGTAAAAGTGAAAACAACAATAACAAAAACAACAATAAGAAAAAAAACAACAATAATAATAATAACAGCAACAACAATAATAATAACAAAAACAATAAAAACAACAACAATAACAACAATAATAATAACAACAATCACAACAATAACAACAATAACAGCAACAACAACAATAATAACAGCAACAATAACAACAACAATAACAACAATAACAACAACTACAATAACAACAATAACAACAACTACAACAACGTAGAATCTGTCTTCTGAGTAGGGCCGTTCTCTATCTCTATCTGTACTATTATATAAAAGTCGCTTTGTGTGTGTGTGTGTGTGTGTGTGTGTGTGTGTGTGTGTGTGTGTGTGTGAGAGAGAGAGAGAGAGAGAGAGAGTTCATAGGTTCCGAAACGGCTGAGCCTATCTTTTGCAAATTTCACACAAAGCTAATTTATATGTCCGGCAGTGTTCTTAGATATGTTTTGTACTGAAATTCATCCGATAAGTCTCAAAAATCGAAAAAAAAAAAAAGAAACGATCTTTAAAATAGTCTTTCTTCTCTTATACATAAAAAAAAAATAATTTTTACAGGGAATATTTTACGTTACACCGGTGTAACCTTGACCGGTATCACATAAAATATTCCCATGTAAACATTCTTCTGAAGAAACTGAAAAAAGAAAACTGAAAAATCCAAAGATACGCTCATTTTTAGTACGGGCTATGCTGAGCATCTTTTAAGTAATTTTAGTTTATTAACGAGTTTTTTTTGTTTTTTTTTAACGAATATGGTGCTTTTGTTTGTTGGTATTTTGCTACGTGGATTCAGATAAATACGGAACACTGAAATATTAAAATGTTAAGTAGTTTTGATTTTTAAATAAAAGCAAGACTGCGTGATGGTCAGGTAGAACACTTGACATGAAGGAAATTAGTCTTTGTAACTGAGACTCTTTATAAAGATAAGTGCCTACTAAATATTAGGGGTACTCATAGTCCTCAGTTATAGAGATGGAGGATGTAAACAGCGATACATTTTTTTCTGTAGACAATCCGAAAGTTGTTGACAGAATTTGGACAACCGATCAAATTTTCAGGGTATGCATATAATCTAGCAACCGGAAGTTAGTGACTGGACTTTGGTGGGTCAGTTTACGAACAAAGAAGCTTAGATGATAGCAGAAATGAAAGAATAGTGAGTGAATAAACAATGCTCGCATTATATAGATCTGTCGATGCTTAATGATAAGGTTAAAATGTATTGTGATACAAAAAGGGGAGAATGCAATAATTGTTGTAAAATATTGATATACAATTAAGTCGGGGGCACAGATAATGCCTCTGGCCCGTTGGGTTAGGCGTTAACTGTAATTGTCTCGAATAATCCTGTCAAAAGTGACTGAGCACTTAAGAGACAAAAAAGGGCCGTGGACTAAATAAAGGGTTAGATTAACTAGTGTTCTCTCAAATAATCTCATTAAAAGTAACTGAGCAATAAAGAGATAAATGAGTCATAGGACTGGGAGCAATGCTATGATAACTAGTTTAGCATAAGGTTTCAAAGAAGAAGTTTAAACCGCAAGAAAACTATTTGGGCAGTTGGCGTAAAAATCTAGCAATGAACAAGAAAAGATAAAAATGTTATTTTCGTTTTCAGCAGCATCGAAAACCTATAATAGTGGTAAGTTTAAAGGATTTTTTGGAGGGTGGAAAGATACTGCACCTTTACGAAACATTTTATGGCTGCAAAAAAAGTGCCAAAAATAGGCTCTGAATGATGGATGAGCCATTAATGTGTGACCTTAAGGGCAAATGTCACACAAACCACTACAAAATTCAAGCCATTAACTTTCTAACGAACCTTTATTTGTTGAATTCATTAGTTGCTGAGATTTCGAACTTGTAATATTGCCAAAAAGTTGGCGCATATATATATATATATATATATATATATATATATATATATATATATATATATATATATATATATATATATATATATATATATATAAGACAAGGAAGTTTTTTCCTCCAGCAATTATCATGTTAACCAGTAACCAGTGGACTATGGCGAATCTTTATAAATGTCGCTTGAAATTTATCAAACAACTCAGGTTACACACAACACTGACGTAATGCTGCTATAGATTATTATTTTTTTTTTCTTCCGGGAATAACTATGATGCTACAGTGATGCAACATTTCATAAATCATACATATAAAAAAAAATGTATCATCGCAGTTCTCTCTCTCTCTCTCTCTCTCTCTCTCTCTCTCTATATATATATATATATATATATATATATTTCTATATATATATATATATATATTATTAACTGTTTGCTCGTATATATATATATATATATATATATATATATATATATATATATATATATATATATATATATATATATATACGAGCAAACAGTTAATAAAATATGTTAAAAAACACTTTAAAATAAGTTAAAAAACATATTTAATCTGAAAAGGAAACACTAGATAAGTTGATAGTCCTTAATCCGCGGAGTTTCGAAGAAATACTTTCCTTCTCATCAGAGGGTAGGAATTAGCAAAATGCAGGATCGGATTTTGCATGCAGAAGTATTTGATGAAACAACAAGTAAGTACAAGGTCCTTACCTGAAAACAAAAAAAAAAGTGAAGCAGAGGGAATATGGTAAAGAAAAAGGTGATTACACATGAATGGATAGTCTGGTGGAAGATAAATAATCCAGTGACGGTAAAATCCAAATATATAACTTCAAGCTCTATCTCCTATTTGGTTTTATCGAGCTTTTACATCTGGCTGAGATAACTTTATAAATATTAATTCTTTAATATTTATAATATACTTTAATTTTACCATCTTGGATCGTTTTGGTAAATTTAATTGTAATTTTTATCTTATATATATATATATATATATATATATATGATAGAGGGAATTAGACATGGAGTCTAAAGAGGAGAATTTATTTTAATGTATTAGTAAATATATTAATACTTTTAAAAGAACAGTGCCTTTTTTTTCCATTTTTCTTAAACGTTTTCTTCTAGGGGATGGGACATCCAACCAGATGTCTGATATTTACCCCTATTTTAGTGAGTCCAACAAAGAGATCTTTTCAGCATTCTAGCCGTCCCTTTCAGTGCAATCGTTTGTATTTCACTTGCACTTGGTTCACCGGGTATGCTTGCTATGTACTTTTTAAAGTTCTTTTTCATAAGCCCAGTTCATAGTACTGTAGATATATGATAAGCTCAATAGGTAAAGGTATCCTAGAGCTATATTAATATTGAGTAAAAGGATTAATAATTGCAAATTATGAATCAATTTCAAAAGGAAAAACAAACAAAGTCAACTTGAGAGTACAATCTGTTCGGAAAAATATTCATTTTATTAAAATTGGCAATAACTGACAAAGGTTTTGTCTTGGAATATAATCTCCTCATCAGCAAAAAAATAGGGGGGGGGTTAAGACACCAAAATAAAACTAGCATTTTTGTAGTAAGTAAGTAGAAATAGGTTACGATCATGAATATCTCCAGTATTAAATAATCCTTATAGACTGTAAAATTAATTTTATGTATAAAAACCAAAGAGGGGAGATATAACATATGAGAAATATTTGGAATCAAGTCTCCCCTTGCTGTTATTTCAGATCATTTGAAACCATAACAGCAAGTTTTAGATTCTTCTCCATCAAGGCTAGAGGTTTTGGGGAAATATCAGATATTTTGTAATTCATATGCAAAACTAGGAGAACAAATTACTATGATTGAAACATTGATTAAGGTGTAGTATCGTTTCGCCCTCAAAAGTCCTTTAAAGTTACCATTATCAAAGGTTTTTGAGGGTGCTGAAAACAAAAATAACGTTCAGAATTCCAGGAAACGAGTAGTTTTCAAGATGTGAAGAAATTATAGTTTTAAAGAAGTGGGGGGATCATTTTTCTATATTATAAACACCCATTTTATTTCCAATGTGGCCATAAAGTGGGTGCTCGTCTTACGTTAAATTAATATATAGAAAAGTGATCCCCCACTTGTTTAAACAATAATGTGCGACCTTAAGGGCAAATATCACATGGCCAACTACAGAATTCAGGTCATTAGGTTTCCAACGAACCTTCATTTGAGTAAATTTCAAAATCTCAGCGACTAATGATCGGAATTTAACAAATGAAGGCTCGTTGGAAAGATAATAACCTGAATTGTGTAGTGGGCTATGTGACTTTAGCCATTACGGTCGCACCTTAAGGAGATCATTCATTATCCAGAGCCTATGTTTGGGACTTTTTACAGCCATAAAATGTTTTGTTAAAGGTGCATTATCTTTCCTCCCTCAAAAAGTCCTTTAACTCACCACTATTCTAGGTTTTCGAGGATGCTGAAAACGAAAATAACGTTTAAATTTTTAGGAAACGAGTAGCTTCCAAGATATGAAGAAATTATAGTTTCAAAATATCGGATCCCTGTTCTATATTAAGTTAACGTAAAATGAGCACTCACTTTATGGCCACCACTTTTGGGGGCGTCTGTTATATTTTTTTTGGGGGGGGGGTGTTTATTATGGCCTAACACAAAATCTACATTAAAAACTACGGACCAACATAAAACACACCATAAAACTTGTTTTCTATGGGTTTTCGAGTGTGCTGAAAATGAATATTGCATTTAAATTTTCCGCAAATAAGAATTTTACTGGGCATTAAGTAAAAATATGCGCATGAAAATATATAAATTATATATGCATATGAAATTATATAAATTATATATGTATATGAAAATATATAAATTATATATGCATATGAAATTAAATAAATTATATATGCATATGAAATTATATAAATTATATATGCATGTGAAATTATATAAATTATATATGCATATGAGAATATATAAATTATATATGCATATGAAAATATATAAATTGCGCGTACAACAATAGCCACCACTTATAACATACAGAATTACATTTTTAATACCCGGAAAAATACTTATTTGTGGAAAATTTAAATGCGATATTCGTTTTGAAACCTAAACAAAAAAAAAGTTTTTTTAAGGTAGATTTTGTGTTAGTTTACCAGGCCACAATTACCAAATAAACACCACCCCTAAAAAACAACAGACGACCCTCCCCCTCCTTCCCCTAAAAAGGTAGCTATAAAGTCGGTGTCCTTTTTATGTTAAATTAATATTCTCGCTTTTTAAAAATATAATTTCTTCATATTTTAGAAACTACTCGTTTCCTGGAATGTTAAACATCATTTTCGTTTTCAGCACCCTCAAAAACCTATAATAGTGTAAATTTTGAAGGATGTTTTGAGGGTAGAAAGATACTGCATTTTTACCAATATTTCAATCATAGTCATTTGTTTTCCTAGTTTTTCATTTGAATTACAAAATATCTGATATTTCCCCAAGACCTCTGGTCTTGAAGAGGGCGGACTAAAACTTGCTACATTCATAAAGTAAATTTCGCAATGTATAAAGATTATTTGATACTCGAGCTATTCATAATCGTACCCTATTTCCAAAAGAGGGGAGATAAAATATATGAGAAATATTTGGAATCAAGTCTCCCCTTGCTGTTATTTAAGATCATTTGAAACCATAGCAGCAAGTTTTAGTCTCCCCTCCATCAAATTCAGAGGTTTTCGGAAAATATATATCTATATATTACAATAGAAAAATGCGAGCATGAAAAGTAATATGGTTACGATTTAAACATGGAACTAGTTAGTAATATGTCCTAGTGACATATGGCCGAGTGGTCCTAGACGTTGTATCAAAGTTTACAGTTACCCAAAGGTGCTGAGTTCAATCCTGAACGAAGGCAGTGAAAAAGTAACATTGAAAACAGAGAATCAGCAACTATGTCCCAAAGCCTAGCTGGAGTCCGAACACGGTACCCCCGAAATAATAATAAAGGGTTGGGTTCGAGACTCCTAACAAACGGTTCCCCAGTTCGATACAAAACACCTGACGAAGGCCGGAGGGCAAAACGGCCGAAACGTTGTGACAATAACAACCAAGATGAGGAAGTCAGCCCGACAATCTCAATCAATGGAACTAGTTGTTAAAACTGGAAAAGAAAAGCGCAAGATATTCTAGTAAAAATATAATAAATTTATAACTTAAAATATTGCAGCATTAAGAATTTTTTTTTTATTCAAGTTATAATATTGTATAATCAATTCTTAATGCTGCAATATTTTAAGTTATAAATTTATTATATTTTTACTAGAATATCTTATAATATAAAATATAATAAATTTATAACTTAAAATATTGCAGCATTAAGAATTTTTTTAAAATTCAAGTTATAACATTGTATAATCAATTCTTAATGCTGCAATATTTTAAGTTATAAATTTATTATATTTTTACTAGAATATCTTATAATATAAAATATAATAAATTTATAACTTAAAATATTGCAGCATTAAGAATTGATTATACAATGTTATAACTTGAATTTAAAAAAAATTCTTCATGCTGCAATATTTTAAGTTATAAATTTATTATATTTTATATTATAAGATATTCTAGTAAAAATATAAAAAAATTATAACTTAAAATATTGCAGCATTAAGAATTTTTTTTTAAATTCAAGTTATAATATTTTATAATCAATTCTTAATGCTGCAATATTTTAAGTTATAAATTTATTATATTTTTTACTAGAATATCTTATAATATAAAATATAATAAATTTATAACTTAAAATATTGCAGCATTAAGAATTGATTATACAATGTTATAACTTGAATTTTAAAAAAATTCTTAATGCTGCAATATTTTAAGTAATAAATTTATTATATTTTATATTATAAGATATTCTAGTAAAAATATAATAAATTTATAACTTAAAATATTGCAGCATTAAGAATTTTTGTTAAATTCAAGTTATAATATTGTATAATCAATTCTTAATGCTGCAATATTTTAAGTTATAAATTTATTATATTTTTTACTAGAATATCTTATAATATAAAATATAATAAATTTATAACTTAAAATATTGCAGCATTAAGAATTCTTTTAAAATTCAAGTTATAACATTGTATAATCAATTCTTAATGCTGCAATATTTTAAGTTATAAATTTATTATATTTTTTACTAGAATATCTTATAATATAAAATATAATAAATTTATAACTTAAAATATTGCAGCATTAAGAATTTTTTTAAATTCAAGTTATAACATTGTATAATCAATTCTTAATGCTGCAATATTTTAAGTTATAAATTTATTATATTTTTACTAGAATATCTTATAATATAAAATATAATAAATTTATAACTTAAAATATTGCAGCATTAAGAATTGATTATACAATGTTATAACTTGAATTTAAAAAAAATTCTTAATGCTGCAATATTTTAAGTTATAAATTTATTATATTTTATATTATAAGATATTCTAGTAAAAATATAATAAATTTATAACTTAAAATACTGCTGCATTAAGAATTTTTTTAAAATTCAAGTTATAACATTGTATAATCAATTCTTAATGCTGCAATATTTTAAGTTATAAATTTATTATATTTTATATTATAAGATATTCTAGTAAAAATATAATAAATTTATAACTTAAAATACTGCAGCATTAAGAATTTTTTAAAAATTCAAGTTATAACATTGTATAATCAATTCTTAATGCTGCAATATTTTAAGTTATAATTTTGTTATATTTTATATTATAAGATATTCTAGTAAAAACGTAATAAATTTATAACTTAAAATATTGCAGCATTAAGAATTTTTGTTAAATTCAAGTTATAACATTGTATAATCAATTCTTAATGCTGCAATATTTTAAGTTATAAATTTATTATATTTTATATTATAAGATATTCTAGTAAAAATATAATAAATTTATAACTTAAAATATTGCAGCATTAAGAATTTTTTTAAAATTCAAGTTATAACATTGTATAATCAATTCTTAATGCTGCAATATTTTAAGTTATAAATTTATTATATTTTATATTATAAGATATTCTAGTAAAAATATAATAAATTTATAACTTAAAATATTGCAGCATTAAGAATTTTTTAAAAATTCAAGTTATAACATTGTATAATCAATTCTTAATGCTGCAATATTTTAAGTTATAAATTTATTATATTTTATATTATAAGATATTCTAGTAAAAATATAATAAATTTATAACTTAAAATATTGCAGCATTAAGAATTTTTTTTTAAATTCAAGTTATAACATTGTATAATCAATTCTTAATGCTGCAATATATTAAGTTATAAATTTATTATATTTTTACTAGAATATCTTATAATATAAAATATAATAAATTTATAACTTAAAATATTGCAGCATTAAGAATTTTTTTAAAAATTCAAGTTATAACATTGTATAATCAATTCTTAATGCTGCAATATTTTAAGTCATAAATTTATTATATTTTTTACTAGAATATCTTTTCCTTTTCTTTTCCAGTTTTAACAACTAGTTCTTTACTTTTCTATGCTTAAATCGCAACCATATTACTTTTCATGCTCGCATTTTTCTATTGTAATCCATGATGTTTCCAGGCTTTCAATAAATTCACTTGTTCTTTGTTTAATTTCAGTCTTATTTTTTTTGCCCTCATAAACATAACATATACATATGTAATAACAATGTACGGCACTCGTCTACTTTCATTCTTTCTGTTTCACTTGTTACTTCGCTTTTCGCGACAGCAGTGAATTAGTAGCAACAGTAGTCGCTGAAGCAACGTGTTTGCTATCGAAACCAGTCATAAAAAACGGCGCTCACCTCCTGACGAATTTTTACGATTTTTTGAACACCACTAAATTCATCATAACTTTTGTTTTACTGAACGAAAATTGAAAAAAAAAAATGTTTTTTTCGCAGTATAGCTGAGAAGATGATCTATAAACTGTTATAATTGTTTGAAATTTGGTCGAAAAATGAGTGAGTGGTGAAGCTTTAATAAAGCTTTTATATATATATCATTCAAACACGATATATATATATATATATATATATATATATATATATATATATATATATATATGTGTGTGTGTGTGTGTGTGTATGTATATATATATATATATATATATATATATATATATATATATATATATATATATGAAAATGTATAAAATAAAATAAAATAAAAAAGAATACGAAAAGTATAAAAGCTTATAAATTTTCTTCGTTTTCAATTGGTGACGTGTAGGAATACAAAATAATATTATGAAAGGTTAAGGTTAGGGTTGGGGTTAGGGTTAGGGTTAGGGGTAGGGTATTATGAAAAAAATGTAAAAACTTTTTTACAAGTACATAATTTTTGACCGATCCTTCAGTCTTCATCAGTGTAGTGAAAGTGATGAGCATACGGCGGGGGAGGGAGAAAGGAAGAGGAAGGAGGAGAAGGTATAGCCAATGAGAAGGTGCCACGTTAGTCTTAAATACATCTAAAATGATGACAGTGAATTCGTTCTCGATCATTGCCATTACTTGATATAGCATTAAAAAATTGAAACATGAAGACAAATCAGTGATAAGCCGCATGAAAATGGCTTTTAAGTCCTGCAAAACTCTGGCATTCTTTGGCACACATGGTGCAGACATGAGCGCCATTAGCAGCAAGTGCTTCATGGTTACTTCTATGAATGCCTGCTGTTTTGCACGTCCGCCCGCAGTTGACACAAGTTAGATCTGGCAACACAAGACTGTTTTGTGGCCCATTGCGCTGATGAGCAGTCTGGTGGCTTATCAGCCCAGCTCTGCTCAGACATAACCTCCCGCACGCCTCACACTCCGCGGTCCTGGATATGACCTTAAACTATATCCAGTGGTGAGGCCCCAGCTTGTGGGCTTTGGGGAGTGTGGAGCCACCCTTTAATTACCATTGCTCCCAGGTCCACTTTGACCCAGAGTGGTAGTACCTGTTAGGGTTCCAACTATGGGTTAAATAGAAACCGACTTGAAAACAACAAATATATTCTATTAAAAAAATTTTTCTTCAAAATCTTTGGATTCGGCATTAAATAACCCGAAAAGGGTTGATATGCCGTAAAACAAAAACAACCAACCAACCAACAACAATTTTACATAATGCCAGAGTAACCTAAGCTATTCGTGGATAATAGACCTCCAAGTACTCTTCAGTAGGTATTTAATTGTGTAGTAAACGGTGCAGAGAAAAAACGGTCACTTACTGAATGCTATATTAGGGTTACCAAAAAGGCCTCAAAGCGGTTTGATATGCCGTAAAACAAAAACAACCAACCAACCAACCAACCAACCAACGCCTCACACTCCAGACCAATTTGGCACCCCAGCTCATAAACTGCTTCTTGCACATTCCCTTTCCGAATATCACGCTCCAGTCGTTCATACTGGGTTCAATCAGCCTAAAACTTGGCCACACCTCCCCGCAAGGCCCTTCTCCACTCTCCACAATCCAAAGCAAGACTCTCCCAAGTTTTCTTATCCATCTCACATTTTTTCAAGGTGGACCTCAAACAATCATTGAACCTCATTTTATTTTCATTTTTGGCGTGTAGTGTATGCTGCTCTGGTATTTAGCAACCTAAGTCTCAGTCATGGATCAAATGGCAGGGGGAGGGGTGCTCCCGCAAGCCGTGGTGAAGGCAACCTCTCAAGGAGAAGGAAAACCCTTATATAATATCTGCGACGGCTGTTGCTTCCAATGCTGTTGACTTACTCCTCTTTTTGGTTCAATGTGACAGATGTTCAGAGAGTGGGATTGGCTTAGTGCAAAGTCTTTCCTCACTATAAAAAGCTTCAAGCACAGGCATTACTTGATATGAAATTGGATACATATACATATAGGTACGCACATACACACATGCACACAGTACATATACACATATAAAAGGAAAATTTTAAAAATTAAATAGTAAATAAACATGAAGAAACGCGCCTTTAACTGTCCAATATTTCGAATTCCAACCATAGTATTTATTCCAAGAGAGAACAAGAATTCAAAGGATATAAGACGTTATGAAAAGAGACGCTGTGAATTCATTTGTAAACTAACGGCTATTTTTTTTTGCTGGAAAAAAAAAACAAAAAACGAAAAAGTTGTTTCCAAATTCAACTGTTTTAAAACAGAAACGAAATGTGTATTTAGACTAACGTTAAAAAACAGCTTCTATTTAGTTCTACCTATTTTTTTCCTTCTTATTTTTGTGTGTTTCAATAAAAATATATATATAAGTTTGTTGTGGTCCAGTCAGGGTCAGGAAGAAAGACGTATCTCAGGAATTAGTGGAAATCAAAACTTATTGAACAGAAAAGCAAATGCAACAAATGAAGAAATGTTCGTATACGTCAGTCCGACTGCCACGAGTGCAACCCTTTAGCTTAACCGCCGAAAGACATATTTTCACGGTCTTTATGGCGAATGGAATGGGTTATCATTATCTGTAAGGTTGGACACTACAACAAAGTTTCATATGTGTCACCAACGTTTTCGATTAGTCATCGCATCATCATCAAAAAAAAAATCCAATAAACAAGAGAGTTGGGGAGAGAAGAAAGCAGGAGAGAAAGAAAGGAATCTCAAAAGCAGATGCGAAGCGAGTGTTTGTCATGGGAACATCATCAAGCTGTCACATTAGCGTCACAGGATAATATGCAGATTGCGTATGTATTATTATCGAACCAATCCTATATTGATTATTATTGCCCGATGGACTAATTCGCAAAAGAAAAAATAAGAAAAGGTTTAAAAATTATAATGATAATGTCGGTCATCAAATTCCGTCAGTGTTTCTTTACAATATCGCGTCAGCTGATATTTGGACTTGACGATCTTAAAAATAGATAAAAAGAAGAATTTTTAGAAGTGAATATTTTACGTGACACCAACCAAGTTTAAACTAATGTAACGTAAAATATACTTCTGTAAAAATTTCTTTTTTATCTATAAGAGAGAAAAGACTATTTTTAAGATCGGATTTTTTCGATTTTCAAGATTTATCGGATGAATTTCTGTATAAAACATATCTAAGAACACTGCCAGATATATAAATTACGTTTGTGTGAAATTTGCAAAAGATAGGCTCAGCCATTTCGGAACCTATGGAGAAGGAACACACACCCACACACACATACACACACACAGTGATTTTCATATAAGAGTGGAGATAAGTCTGATCAGCAGTATGTTTTGTGCCAACTTATCAGCTGCACCTGCTGATGTTTTCGGCTACTGTGTTCAGTTGCAACAGCTTGTTTTGGTTTGAATACATTTTAACAGCTAACTAACTGGACGCCCGACGTTGCCCGGTCATACAATACGCTTAAATATGATATTTTAATTTATGCAGATTGAGTATGTATTATTAAAGACTCAATCCTATATTGATTATTATATATTACAATTACGGTATGTTAGAGAATGGATCGAGAGAGAGAGAGAGAGAGAGAGAGAGAGGGGGAAGGGAGGGAGGTGTGTAAATTATATTGAGACACGTTGACCGGAAGTCAGGATCAGCTGATCGGATTGTGTGTGAGTCACGTAATCAGGTTAGCTGAATCGTAGAGATTTGGTTTGGACGTAGAACACGACGGGCGACTTATCAGACGTCTCCCCCCCCTCACTGGGGGGGGGGAGGACGCTGACGTGTGTAGAAATGAGACCAAGAGAAACCACACAAGTCAGAGATTCACTTTCCATCTTCTGCGAGACGCCTGGAAAGTGAAATAAAAACTATAAAACAATTTCATCGTGTTGGAGTGAATGAACCTTCGTCCAAAACAGGTACCGTCTCCCCTCCAAGACACGAGATGTTTCCAGATGGAGCAACATCCAAGACGCAGAAGGTATGCTGAAAAATACATGTACCACACACACACACACACACACACACACACACACACACACACACACACACACACAACGGCATATGAACGTATCATTTGATAGACTGGACCACTAGACGATCACACGACATTAAGTCTGGTTAGATATATCACACACGATCACCTTTATGATATAACATAACAGGTAGACTAATTCGCAAAAAAAATAAGAAAAATAAAAAAAATAAAATAAATAAATAAATAAATAAATAATAATAATAATAATAATAATAATAATAATAATAATAATAATAATGTCGTTAATCAAATTCCATCTGTGTTTGTTTACAATATCACGTCAGCGATAATTGGGCTTGATGATGAATGTCCTTGAAAAGTTACTTGGTGGGTGGTTCGCTCAATATAATCCGTCGGTTTCCGTTGTCCGCCGGACGTTGCCGGGCGTTGCCGGGCGTTGCGGGGCGTTGCCGGGCGAGACTCATGGAAAAACGGGATTTAAACTGCAGAAGGACCATTTAAATAATAAGAATACGATAATGAGGTTTTTCTGCAAAATTGAAACAAATTAACCTAAAAAAAAAAATGCAATTTTTAAACTCTCTTTCATCGCAGAAAATAGTAATCGATTTCAGACACAATCATGATATATTCGGTTTTCTTTGGTGCCATGTTTCTAGTGAACCCCACATGGAGTATTTACTGGAGAAAATAAAAGAACGATCAATGATAAAAAAATAAAGCAATAGATTTTTGAAAAGAGCAGAAATATATACGAGAAGGCATTCGACAACCCGTTGGATTTCTTTTCATTTTTATTTTTTATTTTTTTTAACTATTTTTTTTTTAACTATTTCATTTACTTAATTATTTGTCGGCAAACTCGTTTCTTATCGTTGAGCACTTTCAGTTGAATTAAGTCAGTCAATTTAGCTCTTATGCATAGATCATCGTATAACGATTAGATCACTGTCTGACTAACGTAGAGAACATTTAAAAACAAATTAAAATGTTTCAATTCAACATTATTTCACGCGGTTAATGGTAGCCGAATGGATACGGTCTTTGCTAATCGAGCCAGAGATGGCTCGTGTTGCCGAGTTCGAATCTGTCGACTCGTATTAATCGTGACACCCTGCACTGAAGATGCCCGAAAGGATAAAACACTAGTGTCTGTAGGTATTTAATCATTATAGCAAAAAGAAACAATAATATATATATATATATATATATATATATATATATATATATATATATATATATATATATATATATATATATAATGGTTGTATAGATTGGTTTCCTAGATGCAAATCCAATGAAACCCACGTGATTATTAAATAGTGGTCAATGGATGACAGAACTGGTATATATAGTCTGTTTATTATACAAACATTATTGGTTACATATGTGCATACATGCTTAAGAGGAATCTCAATTGAAACAGACCACTTCATCAGACCAAAAAAGGGGCGAGAGTACGTCCAAGGATGGAATACTGCTGCCACATCTGGGTAGGAGCTGCTAAAAACAGCCTATCCTGCCTGGACAGAGTACAAAATAGACTTCGTGGCTTAGTGGAGGATGCCCTTTTCTCTACCTTGCAACCTCTCTCCCACAGAAGAGACGTTGCGAGCCTTTCCTTGTTTTATCGTTATTTCCATGGCAGGTGCTCATCTGAACTTCAATCTCTGCCCCCCCTCGCCAATCTTTCACGAAAAACACCCGTCTAGCCGAATCCACTGTGAAAAATTTCCCCCACTCTTTATCTGTACCTAAATCAAAACGTGGATTCCATGAACAAAGCTTCTTTCTTAGAACTGCACGCCTGTGGAACTCTGTTCCGTCTGCCTGCTTCCCACCTGACTACAACCTGGATGTGTTCAAGTCCAATGTTAACAAATTCCTAATGAACCGCCCCTTTAAGTAAACACTTCATCAAATCTCCACACTAACGTAATGTACTTGCAATAACCCTTATCCCTGCGTGGTTTCCGGGCCTTGATAAGTGGTGAGCACTGTGTAAAAAAAAAAAAAATAGAAACAAGAGTCAAGATTATATTCGTTTTTTTTTAATCAAATATATTCGGGTATGGTTTACGCTCTTGAAGAAAGTGAGGTGTATATTTTGTGAGTATGAGCAATAGATGTTTTGAAGAGAGGTGTAGTGAAGGAAGGGAATAGAACTAATAATCTCATGTTTCTCCGCTAAACTTAAACAACAGGGTGAAGTTAATAAGCTATATGTTTTAGCTTTCCTAAGTATTTTGTATTCGACTAAAGGTTTTTTTTTGTTCGCCTTGATTAACTTCCAGTAGTGTGCTGAATGTGAGGTGTCCGTAGCATATGCTTTATTATTCATTAACAGTGTATGACAATAGAATCTGTTTTTCAAGGTCATTGTGTAGAAATTTTCTATTTCTGGGTTTTCTACGGTGCTATACCACCGAAGGTGTGAGGCAATTATTGGTTAGTGGGCATTCGGTTGGTCTTTGGCAATTGCAGGTCTTTCTGTTATCACTATTATTAGTGTCCGTAGTTGAATTATTTCTTCTTAATATTTTATTATTATGCAATGGGGGTCCTGGATATGACCTTAAACTATATCCAGTGGTGAGGCCCCAGCTTGTGGGCTTTGGGGAGTGTGGAGCTATCCTTTAATTACCATTGCTCCCAGGTCCACTCTGAACCGGAGTGGTAGTACCTGTTAGGGTCCCAACTATGGGTCAAATAGAAACCGACTTGAAAACAACAAATATATTCTATTAAAAAAATTTTTCTTCAAAATCTTTGGATTCGGCATTAAATAATCCGAAAAGGGTTGATATGCCGTAAAACAAAAACAACCAACCAACCTATAAAATGAACTGTAGATTCTTTTATAAAACAGGGACGCATTCGAAATGAATATTACTTTTTAGACAACAATTGATCCATGATACTTGACCTTTTTCACGTTTAACTTTAATTCAAGTGATCATATCGAACTAATTTCATAAAATCAACAGTTAGTTCTTTGATAAGACAGGGGCGTGGTCGAAATGAATTTTTCTGTTTAGAGCACAATTGAACGATAATACTTGACTTTCATTTTAAACTTTAAGTAAAACCATTATTTTCAGATAATTTTATAAAATGAACATTATATTCTCTACAGTGCAATATAGACTACAATGCATTGTGGACTAAGTCACGGTTAGGAGGCATGTGAAGCTGTGAGAGCAGGCAATCAATCGATTTGATTAAAAAATGGTCGATTTTTCATCGCTTTTGATGACAATTATGGTATGAAAAGGTTGAAATTTTGAATATTTGTTGATCCTTATTCACTCCCCGACAATGTCGTTTTTCCCTGTTAGTATATATATATATATATATATATATATATATATATATATATATATATATATATATATATATATATATATATGATGAAAATAATGGAAATAGTATTCCGACAAAATAGAGAAATAAAAAGGAACAAACCGTATTATGTGTTCATCAACGTTTCGTCTTTATTTCACCCAGAGGAAGTCTCGAAATAAAGACAAAACGTTGATGAACACATAATACGGTTTGTTCCTTTTTATTTCTCTCTCTCTCTCTCTCTCTCTCTCTCTCTATATATATATATATATATATATATATATATATATATATATATATATATATATATATATATATATATATAAATGTAAATGTTGGTTCGTTCTAAACGAATAAAACCATATTTCTACGTTACCAATTTATTTGAAATTTTCAGACAACCCATTTTTAGAGTCGAGGTATGTTTTTATGTTATTGAAATAAATTTACCTCGCGAATTATTAAAATTAAAATATTAAATAAAATAAATATATTTTTTTAACCGTTTCTGCGAATCTGTTCTGTTGATAAAACTGAACTTCCGATTCGATTCATTTCACAGCCACGAATTGACGAAAGATTTCATTTTCTGTTAACTCGATAAGTAAAAAAAACAAAAAAACTTACTGATGCAGAGAGTGATCCGTGCTGAAATAATAATGTTATTATATAAAAAGCCATTTTTAACATAGGGAAGGGAGGGTGTTTTGTACCTCTTCTGTACTTTAACCTTACAATTGAATAAAAACATATCATAAAACTTTAATTAAACGTGGAAAACGATTTTAAAAAAATAGCGCGGATCACTCTCTGCATTAGCACACACACAAAAAAAATAAAAATAAAAAAATAATCCCATATTTTAAAAATTTAAATTCATTTATGTACTTACCAATTTTTTAATTTTATTTATGTTAAGGCTTTTCACTCATGAAACATTACGTTTTAATTGTTTAGTTTATTTTCACGGCATTGTTTACATAAAAAAGTTTGTTTTAACTTTTTCTAAACTGTTTCATTTTTACGACATGCCTCAACGTATTATAAACACCCTAACCCCCCCATGTTAAAAAAAAACAAAAAAAACGCCCTTCCATAAACCTCGAAAGCCGTTCTTAATATGGGGAGGTTGAGGGTGTTCATTCCGAAAGTTTTAACATGGGGAAGTTAGAGTGTTTATAATATGCTGGGGCGAGTCGTAAAATTAACGAAGTTGCTATCTATTATTTATTGCAAAAATTGCTTGAAATTTATTTATTTGACAAAAAAAAAATTACATTTTGGTACTCCTTGGGCGTTGAGTTCCATGGCGACCAGTAGAAAAAAATAATAGTATCTCCCTTAGTCTCCCACCCCACCCCGCACGTAACATATTTTATTTAGTGACGTTGCCGTAACTAAACGATTATTTGTCACATTTACAAACATTTATTTATTTTGAAAAAAGTTTTACTTTTTATGAATATTAAAAGAAAAATGGGTACTCATGAAGAGAGTGATCCATGCTGAAATAATAACGTTATTATTTAAAAAGCCATTCTTAACATGGGGAGGGGAGGGTGTTTCGTACCTATTCTGTACTTTAACCTTGCAATTGAATAAAAAAAAAAACACGATTTAAAAAATAGCGCGGATCACTCTCTGCATTAGCACCGAAAAATGTTACTAAACATTTATTAATAATTTCTCACTTTTACAAACATTTGATTTTAAATTTCTTTTTAAATGACGACTTTTATCGACTTTTTTTTAAATATCCCCCCACCCCCCAAATGGTGTTTATTCCGAAATCCGTTGTTAACATGGAGAGGTTGAGGGTGTTTATTCTGAAAGCCGTTCTTAACATTTGTGGAGGTGGACCTAATGTAAAAAAAAAAAATAAATAAATAAATTAAAAAAAAAATCATTTACTGATAACTTCTCACTTTTACAAATATTTTTTAATTTACATGCGCGGATGAACAAGTTGTTGCATAGTGCGAAAACAAAACGTTTTTGTAATAAACTTGGGGATAATTTTTTGGGTAAGTATTTACATTTAGGTCCACCTCCAGAATTTTCTTTTTTAAATGACGACTTTTATTGATAAATAAATTTACTTCTCTGCAACTTTTATTGATAAATAAATCTACTTCTCTGCCACGGGCACTGAACCCCTCCTTTTTTTTTAAATAGTATTTTCGGGTGGGTATGCTGACAACAAATATCAGTTAAATTTTGCAAATAGCCCCCCCTCCAAAAGTGGTGTTTATTCCGGAAGCTGTTCTTAAGATGAGGAGGTTGGGGGGGGTGATTGTAAGGTGGACCTAATCTAAAAAAAACAAAACAAAAAAAAAATTTTTTATGCGCACATAAGCAACTATTTTTTTATTGACTTTTTTTTTACTTTTTTATTTAAAAATTAGTAAATTTCAATGAATAGAATAATAAATCATTTATCATTAATATGTGTTTTTGGTTTTGTGTTTAATGAAACTTTTTTTTTTCATTACAACAATAATGAACTAATTTAAATCTTCCGGCATGCGTTTAAGGGTTACGAAATTATCAATAAATCGTTTAGTTACTAAGCCAACGTCAGTAAATAAAAAAATGTTACGTGCGCATGCATTAGCCTTGACTAGGGGGGGGCTAAGGGAGCGACCATTAAATAATTATGCTGGTCGCCATGGAACTCAACGCCCAAGGAGTACCTAAAGTGGCACTTATGCACTTATGTTATCGTGCTATTTTTTAAAATAGTATTTTCCTGTTAAATTCAAATTTTACAATATGTTTTTCTTTTATTAATTTGTTAAGTGAAAGTACAGATAACCCGGTCGGTTTCTAATGCGAGAAAAATCTAGCCCCCCCCCCAAAAGGGGTACCCTGGATAATAACAAAACATTAAAATTGCCTCAGTCTCGAAAGATTTCTTCTCTACTGAACGAGGAAAAAAACGGTGAAGTGTAGTTCACCTTCTGTTTCTCTCCCCTCTCTCTTCCTCTCTTAATATCTCTCTCTATCCATCTCTCCCTTTCCCTCTCTCAATCTATATTTCTCTCTATATCACCCTCTCCATCTCTATTTTAGCTCCTTTCTCTCTCTAACTCCCTCTATCTCTCTCCTTTCACTGTCTCTTTTCTATCTATATATCTTCCTCTCTATCTGTCCATCTCTAATCCCTCATCCTATTTTAGTCTCCTAAATTAATTACAGTGAATAAGGCATTGTCAAAACATGGATAAATCCTATTTTAGTCACCTAATTTACTGACTGTGAGAATAGAAGTTATTTGGAAATTACTGCTACCTTGAACAGCACCAGAAGTAACTGGTAAAACCTTTCTAATTAAATTGATTTTGGCAGCCATTTGGTAACAAAAGGACATAGCCTTAGCCCTTGCTGTATAAGGAATACCTGCGACCTTGCTGCCAAGTAGAAGAATTATTTATTCTACTTTAAAACATTCAATTTTTCCAAAATCTCATGTTCGACATCTCCAAAACATCCAATATGGGGAAAAATATTGCAAAAAATGCAAACTTATTGTTTAGGATGAATGCACAATGGTACGCAAAAAATGACTTGAGGCTCTTGGTCGATCCTTGCAAGATTTGCGTGGCAATGTCAGACCATTTGGGAATGCAGTAATATTGCTTGCAGGAGATTTCAGACAAATGTTACCTGTTATTCTTCAATCAACACCAGCAGATGAAATAAATGCTTGCCTCAAATACTCTACCTTTTTGTTCCATGTGAAGACATTAAACTTAACTCAAAATATGCATGTCCAGTTGCAGACTGTTCGATCCGCACAAAAACTTTTGCATCACTTGTGGGAAATTGGGTACGAAAAAGTGCCAGCTGATCAGAGTTAAGGGCAAAATTCTTTGACTTTTAACTTCTGTAATTTCTGTAATTTTATTCCATCAACAGAATAGTTAGTTTAAAAGGTTTTTGCAGATATTCAAATTATAAGAATTCCATTTGACTGAGTGAATGAGCTATTCTTGCAGGTCAATACAAAGATGCCCATGAACTTAACGCTATAATTAAATGTAAAATTCCAAGTGAGGTAATCAAATACAAATCCATCGACACTGTTGTGAAAGCAGATAAAGTGGTTAATTATCCAACAGTAATATTTGCCAGGGATGCCACCGCATGTATTGCAACTGAAATTTGGTGTACTAATTATCATGTTGTGAAATATAAACCAATCCAAGCTTTGCAATGGCACATAGCTTGCAGTAAAAAAAAAAAAAATAACAAACAATATCATAGAAACAACAATCTTAACAGGACCTTTCACAGATGAATATATCTTCATTCCATGCATTCCTATGATTCCACCGGATACATCATTACACTTTAGCAAATTGCACTTTCCAATTTTATTGTCATTTGCAATAACCATCAACAAAGCACAGGGAACAATCTTTACAATTGTGTGCCTTACAGTTACACACTGACTGTTTTTTCACATGGACAATTTATGTTACATATTCAAGAGTCACCAAACCGGAAAATCTCTATATCAGCTAAGAAAATGGAACAACAAAACTGTGTACCCATGCAAAATGGAAATTTAAACCTATAAGAAACATGCTTTTTCTCATTTTAGAACTTTTTCCATTGCGCCAATTTGAGCCACAGCAACGCGTGGCAGGGTACAGCTTATATATATATATATATATATATATATATATATATATATATATATAGGTAGATAGATAAAGTTTAAAAAGATGGAGACAAACATACATAGTGCCTATTATATATATATATATATATATATATATATATATATATATATATATATATATATATATATATATTAAAACGACCTTTTATAATCACGGAAGAAACATCTCATATTCTCAAAATTACGTCAACTGACCAAGTAGACTTTTTTTAACTCAGAAAATAAAATTTTATGACAAGTTGAAAGAACGAACCGGGAATCACCATTTGGTTTAGAATGTGTTAAAATTCAAGGGTGACAACTCAATTCGACTATCGAGATTTGGTTAGTATTTCAAAAATAATTAAAATTTGTTTATAGCAAAACCCGTAAATTTTTGTTTTCTTAATTAAAAAAATGTACTTAATCAAATATATGATTTTTGGAATATGACATCTTCATTCCGTGACCGATAAAGATTTTTCTATATTTTTGCGTGTTTAATTGAGTCGAATTCTCAATAAAAACCGCGTAATCGTATTTTTGTACAGACTTGTTTGCTTATATGTGCATTCGTTTAAGTTCGTTACGTTGGAGATAATAAAAAAAAAATAGGAGAAAAAAATCAATCATTTGGAGATAAGCAATAAATATATTCGCGTAGAAACTGCGTAAATGTCCTGATGTGTGATATAAAAAAAATCGATAGTACTTGGCAGCAGGTGATGCGCTCGACCACAAGGCCGCTTCATTTGTATGGAAGGCAAGAATTGATATAATCTCGCATTTCCCTCTAAATGGAGCATATATTATTTATCATGTTGATTGTTCCTATTTACCATGCCTCCCCACGGGACAGAGTTAGACACCAGGGTCGTTTTTTAACGTGGAGAAAAGGGACAAAAATAAAAATTGTCTCAGTCGTGAAGGATTTCTCCTCCACTGACAGAGAACAAGAAATTGAAGTGCAGGATCTGAAGAACAGATACTACACTTTGAGGTATTTATTTGCTCCCCCACTGAGCAAATTAGGCACAAGGCCGATTTTTAAAGTGAGGAGTGAAGAGGAAATGGGGACCAACTCCCCGGGGAGTAGGGGAGCTGGATAGTGACAATTGGTATGAAGGGTTGCCTCTACATTAGCCAAGGTCTTATCTGTGGGGTCGCCCCCACATAGGGTCTTTGCTTGCAGTATCTGCCGGAACAGATGGTATTTATTTGCTCCCCCACCGAGCAAATTAGGCACAAGGCCAATTTTTAATGTGAGGAGTGAAGGGAGGGGGAAGGGAAAAAGGGGACCAGCTCCCGAGAGGTGGGAAATGGGAGCTGGTTAAAGGTCAGGCATGTGGGGTTGCCCCCACATCTGGTCTTTGATAGTCATAGCTGGTCTTTGCTAGTCATAGCTTGCAGCATCTGCCGGAACAGATGGTATTTATTTGCTCCCCCACTGAGCAAATTAGGCACAAGGCCGATTTTTAAAGTGAGGAGTGATGGGGAAATGGGGACCAACTCCCCGGGGAGTAAGGGAGCTGGATAGTGACAATTGGTATGAAGGGTTGCCCCTACATTGACCAAGGTCTTATCTGTGGGGTCGCCCCCACATAGGGTCTTTGCTTGCAGTATCTGTCGGAACAGATGTTATTTATTTGCTCCCCCACTGAGCAAATTAGGCACAAGGCCGATTTTTAATGTGAGGACTGAAGGGGAAATGGGGAACAACTCCCCGGGGAGTAGGGGAGCTGGATAGTGACAATTGGTATGAAGGGTTACCCCTACATTGACCAAGGTCTTATATGTGGGGTCGCCCCCACATATGGTCTTTGCTTGCAGTATCTGCCGGAACAGATGGTATTTATTTGCTCCCCCACCGAGCAAATTAGGCACAAGGCCGATTTTTAATGTGAGGAGTGAAGGGGAAATGGGGACCAACTCCCCGGGGAGGAGGGGAGCGGGATAGTGACAATTGGTATGAAGGGTTGCCCCTACATTGACCAAGGTCTTATATGTGGGGTTGCCCCCACATATGGTCTTTGCTTGCAGTATCTGCCGGAACAGATACTACACTTTGATCTTGTTTATATATTTTATTGAGAAAGAAAAAATTGAACATAAAAAACGTACAAAAAATTCAATTCAACAAAATTAGGCACAAGGCCCTACAAGAAATTGGGAGGGGGAGGGTACAGGGTCTTTTTGACTATGTAACAGATGAGACTTTGAAGTCTTACTCTTGACTGGCAACATTTACCAAAATACCTCAATCACTCTGTGGATCCTAATCTAACTAATAACCCCAGCGTTCAATGTAAAATTTAACTATGTACAATTTGTATATTCATTTCTGTATGTTGTGTGTGCATTTTTTTTTTTTTTTTTTTTTTTGTGCGTGTGTGTATGTGTGAGAAAATAAAGTTCGATTTCATTAGAAAGAGTTCTTGAATTAATTGGCATAAAATGTTCGTGGAGTGGGAAAAAACTAATGAAAACGTTCATTTCAAAAATAAGGAAAAAACTACTAATGTGTTGTTAGTAAGACCCCCCCTGTACTATTCTATGTGGCTAGATCCCCCACTGTTTTCCGGGGAACCGAAAACAAGCAGAGCATCCCTAATGGGGTTTGGGGAAGTCGCCTTAATGGAGGTGGAAGAAAATAAAGCAACGGATGGAGGGGATAGGAAGGTGACCTCTGAGTAGGGGGATGACCGGGGGCATCAGAAAATAAAGATGAGGAGCAGGGGGGGGGCAGACTCAGAGGTTCTCTAGTACCAAAAAATAAAATCAGGAACAGGATCTCATTTGTACCACCAGTTAAGAGTTACTTTACTGAACTTATAATGCTAACCTAGGCGGGATGGGTTCCGTAGGACCCAGCACCGCCCATGCCATGCCTAAGGAGGGAACACGTATTGAAACTTGGCTCCTCGACGGATGCACAAACTAGTGCTGTGCACCCACCTCTTGTCAAATTCCACTCTAGGCAACCTCTTCCAATCGCATCTGATCTTTACTTTAAGCAAATGTTTAAAGTAAACGATCAGATCCCGATCAGGAACAGATGTCCCTTCGTGGACCAACTTGAGGCGCGTGATCCAAATGGTCATGCGCGCTACTGCTAGGATCGCCAGGAAAACCAAACTTTCCTCCCTGGGGAACGGCGGCTCCATGTTGTACACAAATCTTGGCCCGAAGGCCAAGTGTTTTTATTTATTTGCTTCCCCACTGAGCAAATTAGGCAGGAGGCCGTTTTTAATGTGGAGATAGGGGGAAGGGGGAGGGAAAGAGGGGATCCAACTCCCGAGAGGAGGGAAGTGGGAGCTGGATTAGAAACTGTTGGTATGAAGGGTTGCCCCTTCTGTGACCAAGGTCAGATATGTGGGGTTACCCCCACATCTGGTCTTTGCTAGTCATAGCTTGCAGCATCTGCCGGAACAGATTGGATTTATTTGCTCCCCCACCGAGCAAATTAGGCACAAGGCCAATTTTTAATGTGAGGAATGAAGGGAGGGGGAAGGGAAAAAGGGGACCAGCTCCCGAGAGGTGGGAAATGGGAGCTGGTTAAAGGTCAAGCATGTGGGGTTGCCCCACATCTGGTCTTTGCTAGTCATAGCTAGTCATAGCTTGCAGTATCTGCCGGAACAGATGGTATTTATTTGCTCCCCCACCGAGCAAATTAGGCACAAGGCCGATTTTTAAAGTGAGGAGTGAAGGGGAAATGGGGACCAACTCCCCGGGGAGTAGGGGAGTTGGATAGTGACAATTGGTATGAAGGGTTGCCCCTACATTGACCAAGGTCTTATATGTGAGGTTGCCCACACATATGGTCTTTGCTTGCAGTATCTGCCGGAACAGATGGTATTTATTTGCTCCCCCACCGAGCAAATTAGGCACAAGGCCAATTTTTAATGTGAGGTGTGAAGGGAGGGGGAAGGGAAAAAGGGGACCAGCTCCCGAGAGGTGGGAAATGGGAGCTGGTTAAAGGTCAGGTATGTGGGGTTGCCCCCACATCTGGTCCTTGCTTGCAGCATCTGCCGGAACAGATGGTATTTATTTGCTCCCCCACCGAGCAAATTAGGCACAAGGCCGATTTTTAAAGTGAGGAGTGAAGGGGAAATGGGGACCAACTCCCCGGGGAGTAGGGGAGCTGGATTATGACAATTGGTATGAAGGGTTGCCCTACATTGATCAAGGTCTTATATGTGGAGTTGCCCCCACATATGGTCTTTGCTTGCAGTATCTGCCGGAACAGATACTACACTTTGATCTTGACCAAAGGGCCAAGTGTTTGTTTTACGAAACTAGTAAACATATTTTACATGTTTAAGTAAATAAAATTTATTTTGAGGCGCGAATTATGTCGCTCCCCTGGACATCAATTTTATAGCTCTTATCTGGTATTAGCACCAATTTGTTGTTGACGTTTAATGATCTCGCAAGAAAGCGTTATCGGTTGTGATTTTTCTTTTCTCTGCATTTTTTTGTTTGTGTGACTATATTATTGTTCCTATTTACAATGCCTCCCCACGGGACAGAGTTAGACACCAGGGTCGTTTTTGTTTCAGAAAAATAAAACAAAACTAAAAAAAGGAGGAAGGGGGGGTTGACGTGAAACTTCGGTTTGCCGAAAGAAAAATCAAATGAAACTCGCAATTTAATCAGTGAAAAGCGAAATCAAGTGAAAAGAGGGGAAATAAATTGTTTTTATCATCATGTGTTGGTTTGTGACCGGCACAGGTCGCACGGGATGAGTAGACGACGATGATTGACATATTTTCCCAGAATTTTGGGGAAAAAAGAACGGGAATAAATTCTATTTCAGCGCGCACGCGCGTGTGTGTGTGAGAGAGAGAGAGAGAGAGGAGAGAGAGAAAAAGAGAGAGAACGAGAGAGATGATGATGATGATGATGATGATGATGATGATGATGATGATGATCGAACAGAGAAAGAGAGGGGAACTTTCTTCCCTCTCTTTCTCTGTCAGAGAACGAGAGATGATGATGATGATGATGATGATGACGACGACGACGACGACGACGACGACGACGACGACGATGATGATGATGATGATGATGTAATAATCTAACAGAGAAGGAGAGGGGGGCTTTCTTCCCTCCTCAGGTGGTAGTAAGAGAAAATAGAGAGATGACGTAATAATTGATACAATGAGAGAGGAGAGCTTTTTCCCTTCCTGGAGTAGCAGCGTGAGAGAGTTTGGAGAGGACCGGACAGTGCCAAATTGCCTTGCTGAATTCTCGAGACAATATAATAAGCTGCATTTTTTAGTCAAGAAACTCCATTTTGCTCGTCACCGGTTTCGAAGTCGTTAAGAAACAAACCCAGGAACGATTGGTTGAAAACTAAAATCGCTCAGACTGTTTTGATAACAGTGTCAGTCCCAAACACTTGAAGCAGCGTGTTACATAATATATTGTTGGAAATAGATTCCAATAAACACAAATTAGTGATGGGACGATGCTAATATCTTGCCAGATCTTGTTTTACTCACCTTCATCCCAAACGAGGCATATCGCCTCTTGGACGTAAGGGGCTACTAATCGGGACCAGGCATAAGAAAGGTAAAAAGATGTTGGTTTACATTACATTTAAACTTCTGCACATCAGTACAGTCAGGGAAGTAGGTAGCAGGAAGCCTAGTTCGAGAGAAGAAGCTTTCTGGCTTTTCGGGACCTCAAAAGTGAAGGGGTATGATTTTGTTGTAAAGCGGGTCTGTCAGGATATGTGTTGTATTGTTATCATAAAAGGGTGCCGTTGTATGAATGATCGTCTAAATGTTGCTGTTTATTTGTGATATATTCATATCTAATTGTCCATATGAAGTTGTGTGTGTGTGCGCGCGCGCGTGTGTGGTACATGTATTTTGGACATACCTTAACTTCATGCGTCGTTGATCTTGTCCACCTGGAATTCATTTTGTTCTTAGAGGGGGAGGGGGAGAATGGAAACCTGTTTTGGACGAATATTCATTCACTCCAAGACGAAGATTGGTTTTATATAGTTTTTATTCACCTTCCATGCGTCGATCGCAGAAGAATGGAAAGTGAATGTCTTTGCTTGCGTGGTTAATTCAAAGTCTTATTTTCACACACGTCAGCGTCCCCCCCTCCAGTGAAGGGGAGGGGACGACCTGTTAAGTCGCCTGTTCTTCTCTATGTCCAAACTCAAACTCACTGACTCCAGGTAACCTGATCACGTGACTCACACGCAGATCCGATCAGCCGACCCTCTCTTCCGGTAAAACGTGTCTACAATATAATTTACCATATTTCTTTCTTATGTTCGACCTATTTCCTAACATACTAGCGGGGGTACCCGGCGTTGCCCGGGTGTTTGGAGGTGTGTGTGCTGTTAAATAAAAAAGAAACCGGGGGTGGGGTGGGGAGTAGGATCGAACCCGAAGCCCTGAGGCGAAGTTTGAAAATAAAATTTGTCAGCCAGAATGAGTTACTGAAAGATGTTTGAATTTATTTGAGTAAGAACCAAACTGACAGGTGCGCGCACGGAAGTCGTCGAGCGTTACAACGACAACGACGACAACAATGACGATGACGACGTCAATCGGCAGGTTTGTTTGTTATAAACGAAGTAAAAAAAGAAAACAACGTTAAAAATTAAGCGGGGGGGGGTAATCAAAACATCGAAAAAAAACACAAAAACAACTAACGTAAGGCAAACGAACGATGAAAACAGAAAACGAACACGTGAAAAATGGCTTAAATAAGCCTGTTTCGATATCAAAATTTAAAAAAATCGGTGGGTACCCGAGTGTTTTAGGGTGTGTGGTCGGGGGTGGATAAGCGATTTAAAAAAAAAAACCCAGAAAAACGAACGTTACGTGAAAAATGGCTTAAATAACACTGGTTCAAATTTAAAATTTAAAAAATCGAAAAAAAAAAAGACAACTCATACTACGATTTGACCCCCAAACGTTTAGATAACGAACCAACGCGTTAACCAACAGAGCTAAAGCGACGTACATGAAATTTAGTCAGTTTTTCAACTATTTAAAGTAAATCAGGTCATGACGTCATCTGACGCATGCATAGAACCAGTCGTCGTCGCGAGAGGACCGTTTTTGTTGACCTGTCGAAAATTTTCAATTTCGGGGTGAAAAAATGAACGTTTTTGGCCAATTTTTCGAGCGAAGGATGAAGCTTCAATATGATACCGAGTTTGTGAATTTTCGTCTGGTCTGTCGAAAGTTTTTAGCGGACATGCAAACACACATGCATACAATCATACGCACATTTTCGCTTTTATATATATATATATATATATATATATATATATATATATAGATAGATGTACGTCGAAGAAGTACAAGTGCAATAAAATCACCGGAGTACATTCCATTAAAAATTTGTAAAACAGGCATACACAGATGCAACATTGCGACGATGGGGCAGGGGTTGGGGCCTAGTTGACAAAGCGGGATCTAATAGATTGGAGACGATTTTATTCTAAATTCACAATTCCAATACAATTATAAATTCTGATGTTTTAAAAAAATTTCTAAATATTCAGTTATATAGTTTTTTTTTGTTTTTTTTCGGATTTCCTTAAAACCTCGTATAATGTGTTCATGTATTTTTGAAAAAGTAAAAGGCACTTTGAGGTGGGGGGGCATTATACTAGTAAATGTTTCTGACTAATTTTTTCTCAAATGTTTTTCCCGTACAAAGCAGATTTGTAGTAATTAGTCATCAGTTAAATAAATGTCATTTACATTTCCCCTTTTAGTTGTGGAAATTATTTCCACCATCTTTTTTTCTTTCTTTTTTCCTTTTGCTCTTTCTTTCCGTTTTTCCTTCCTGTCCCTTCCCTAACTTTCATGCCCTTCCCCCCCCCCTTTTTACGTCACGTGATTGCCTTATGCACGATGATTAGAAGGGACGTTTGCGTCGAATTGGAGCACGTGCAGGAGCTTTGAATTAATATCACCAGTTAAACAAAATACATCGTCGATAGAACAAGAAAGATGTATCGAATGGATTCTTTTATGGTCTTGGGGGGAAAAAAGGACACCTGAAAAATTGCTAAAGGTGATGTACAACTCTGTCCTAAAAGGACATTAACATTGTTGAGAAGAACAAGGCAGAGAGGCGTGAATTCAATTCTCGAGAAAAAGATAATTGAGTATTAAGAAGAAAATTCGTCTCGAGAAAATTTTAAAAGAAACTTGAAAAACTAAACTATTCTGCTTTCCTGGAATTTTAACCTTCGTAAAAAAAGGAACACGAAACGAGCCTTTTTTTATGCATGGAAGTAACCACTTATCAAGGCCCGGAGGTTATTCGGGGATAAGGGTTATTGCGTGTACAGTATCAATGGGACAATATCGTAGTAATCGTTAGTAATGGAGATCTGATAAAGTGTTTTACTTTAGGGGGCCGTTTATCAGGAACTTGTTTATGTTGGACTTGGTAGACATCCAAGTTGTAGTCAGGTCGGAAACAGGCAAGCGGAAGAGAGTTCCACAGGCGTGCAGTTCTAAGAAAGAAGCTTTGTTCATGGAATCTACGTTTTGATTTAGGCACAGATAAAGAGTGGGGAAAATTATTGACAGTGGTTTAAGCTAGACGGGTGTTTTTCGTGAAAGATTGGCGAGGGGGGACCAGAGATTGGAGTTCAGACGAGCACTTGCCATGGAATTAACGATAAAACAACGACAGGCTCGCAACGTCCCTTCTGTGGGAGAGAGGTTGCAGGGAAGAGAAAAGGTCATCCCCACTAGGCTACAAAGTCTATTTTGTACTCCGTGAAAGCAGGATAGGCTGTTTTTAGCAGCTCCTGCCCAGATATGGCCGCAGTACTCCATCCTTGGAGTACTTGTCTTTCATATAGATAGAGAATTGCATCAGCAATGAGATATCTACTGGGGCGGTAGAAGGGTCCCACCATCTTTCCAGCGACCTTGGCAACAGATTTGATGTACGTGTTCCATTTCAGATCAGGAGTAAAGGTCAATCCCAGAAGCTTGTCAGGAAAAGGACTCATAACTATTAAAATAAGGACTCTGAATATTAAAAAAAAATAAAAATAAAAAATAAGGGGAACTTTTATATTGTTTCTATTCGGATAAAACGTACCTGTAAGCTTCCAGTAAGTGCACCGTTTTCTCTCTCTCGCTCTCTCCCTATCTATCTTCCTCTCTCCCTATCTCTCTTCCTCTCTCTATCTCTCCGTTTAACAGTTACTACTACAAGAAACTTTGTAAGCCAGATGGATATTTTTTTGGCAGCCCTATGAGGTCACAAACTTTTCTTTCTGCCATTATATTTAATAAATTAGATTTCTCCTTTTTACTTTTTTTTTTGTTTCTTCCTTATGTTTCAGTGTTTTACTTGTTATGCGTAACTTGTATTTAGCTACGAAGAATTACCTTCCACGGGGAGAAGTGGGTAAAAATTTCTTCAGAGTAAAAACGTAAAAAAATAGACTTTTTTTTTAAAATGAAGATAATATAAGAAAAAAAAAAGAAGGAAAAGGGACAGAAAACTATTCTTTTTGTGTGTTTTTTTTTTCTATTTATCCATGTTGTTTTTGTGGAGTTATTTTTTCCTTAATTCATAATTATAACTTATATGTTTCAGTATTACTAATAAATACTTATCATTTTATCATTAGCACCAACAATAGAAAAATAAGTTAAAAACAAAATAAATAAAACAATCAAAATAATCGTTTTCGGAATCAAACATTAGGATAATTTTTTTTTATTATTTCAATACCGATTTCGATATCCCTCAAATTACTGATTTTTCTGATTCCCGATTACTATTAATCGTCCCAACACCAATGGAAATACACACACACACACACACACACACACACACACACACACACACACACACACATATATATATACTACTAAATTTACTCACATAAAATTAGTATACGAAAGTATAAATTTATGCGTAAAACTTTAAGTATTTACTTCAAAAGTGCTCAATACGTAGGTAGAGCTAGTTAGTAAGTTATAAAATACATATGGCGATTAAGCTACACTGAATATTCCGCGTTTCATCCACTCTAGGACTCTTCAGGCAAACAGCCAC
>NC_136514.1:90501103-90518603 GCF_053919585.1 Euprymna scolopes | reverse complement strand
GTAAAAGAACGATTGTATATATATATATATATATATATATATATATATATATATATATATATATATACACACACACACACACACACACACACACACACACATACAGTACTGTTTCGTTGTTTCACAGTTCATCAATGCGGCTAGACAAGGTACTGGGTATATATATATATATATATATATATATATATATATATATATATATATATATATATACAGGGTGACCCAAAGCTAAATGGAGGCCATCTAAAACATATGCTGTAGAACGGAGAAAAAAAAGGCCAAAGACCCTAGTGTTTTGATGTGATGTTTTAAATATAATAAACTAGTTATGACCAAAGTTTCATTTCATTCGGACAAAACACTAAGAAACGAGGCCTAATTAGAGTTGGGCCCATTTTTTTTGGGGGGGGCACCCTGTATATATACCTTTTTTTGAAAATTAATAAGTAGACTAGAAAAAAAAGCTGAGTTTGTTTTCTTTTCCTATGAATTGAGTGGCCTTCCTGTCGGAAGCCGAAGTGTGAATTACTATTTCTTTTTCCTTAGCGTGCGACCGACAAGCAAGGCGACGGCATATCAACCCTGATGCGAGAGGAACTGACAAGCACTGGCCTCGAATGTAAGACTGACCAGTGCAAGCAACGGGTCCTATTGCATTAAAAAAAGTCACATTTTGTCATTTCCGATCAGAATAGTGACTCGTACGAGATCAGAGGTCATAGTTGAATATGAAGAGTGTGGCGACTGAATCGAATGCTAAACAGCAAATGACTCTAATTGCTTAACTCGTTCTTTTCTCCGCTTCGTTTTGATTTACTTTTTTCGTCACTTCCAAAAGCAAGTACGTTTTTACAGGAACATGTTGGCGCAAAGTATTTTCAAACCAATGAAAGTAAATAACATCTACATGTCGAAACATTAAGCCGACGAAAACTTAGAAACTCTTTAAAAGTACAAGGAGATAAACAGCCTCCAAACTAGATTTCACCAGCCGACTGCATCGACCAGGACTCCAGAAAGTCTATTTAACAACCCACATAACTTTGGCCGGAGAGATAAGAGGCAAGTTACGAAAGAAATATTCAATGACTCATACACAAGCTTTCTTCATCTCGCACACACATCCTTACACACTAGCGACAGTCAGGCAAAAAGAAACGATCACAGATGAACACGTATATACACATGTCATTTAGATGACTGTGACACATACAAATACGTATATAAATTCTCAGATAAACTAACGACTTGAGACACATACATACATAATATATACCCCCACGACAATATTACACTATCCTGGATATTGCGCGTATTCAAAGAATTTCTAAATCGAGATATTTTGTTATATACTAGGGTTATTCATTTGGCATTGCACAGAAGTGTTAATATTACAAACCCTACGGCAGTGGCAATTAAGTTAACTAGTGTGACTTTTTATACTGCATAATTCACGTTGAGGCACTGGCTCTCATTAGATCACCGCAGTTAAGCAACGTTGAGCCTGTTCAATACTAAAATGGGTGACCATTTTGGAATTTGCTGTATGTGCTCTCCGCTTATCTCGGCATTGTTTTCAGTCATCTAGCACTTCTTGCCACTGGACTCAAGCAGTGCTGATTTCAGGAGAGGTGTGGTTGAGATTGCGCAACACTTGCTTCACACGTACTCGTGCAGCTACACTTACAGAAGATATCCATTGTCTCTCGAGACTGAACAGCGGTATCGTGAATTTTGACAGGGATTATATTGAGTGCATGATAACCCAGGTCTGTAAAACAATGTTAGATAATAACATTGTTAAAAGTTAAATTAGTGAGTATCGATCTATCTGTCTATCTATCTATCTATCTATCCGATGATATTGTTAAAACAGTTTATATTGGGAGTTATTTATTGTTTATAGAATAAAGTGTAGAAATAGGTTTTAGCTGAGGATGTTTAGATAAATTAGCTACGTTAAATAAACAAAATGACCTTGGGCAGGCATAAGTAGAAACGTCGCATGTTGAGATACGTGTGCTTTTTGAATGATGACGTAACGGAACTGAGGTCAAGAGGTCGGAAAGGTTAAAGAAAGGAGTAGAGTTTGAGTTTGGTCACGGAAGTGAACAGACGTGCTTAAAGCCAGGAAGCGAGGCTGTGAAGAACAAGCATGAAGACATGAAATGCAGACTCCTAGTGAAGACCATTTGAGACAGCTGAAATAAATTTATATTTAAAAAAATATAAAATGGTGTTCTGTGGTTTCACAAAAGAAGGAAGAACAGAGGCCTCAATTGGTTATAGTGTTGGTCATTTCATGTTTCATCACGGAGCTCAGCAGTCAAGATAGAAGAACTGTAGGAGAAAAAAGCTATGAAGTATATATTTTTCTTCTTATAAAAAAATGATACGTTTATGTAAATATGAACTGTATTATATAACCGTGTGATAACACTTGATACAACATGACTCAGTTTATATGTCGATATCATATCTCCTGGCTAAACAACAATGCATACAATTTACACGTTTATCTGGTGCCGTTTGGAGAAGAATATATATCATCCTCCTATCACTGACTATGTAATATAACTGTTTTGGTGCCGATCTACCTTTCAACCTAATACCCAGGGTTGAATCATGAATGACATAAAGTTGAGGCGGTGAGGGAAGGGGGAGGCAGAGGTGAAACGTCGTAGACAAAACAGGAATGATATGAAGATATGATGAATGACGTCACGTTTTCTATTAGTGACGCTACCGCAACAGTAAACTGATAGTCCACCAGACCAGATGAATTTTTATTTTGGATTCTGTAATACAAAAATACCAAAAGAAAGATATACGAGGTGCCTTCAATAAATTTCCAGACTTTTTTGTACAGGCATTTTAAATTGTCGCAGACTCTTGAAAATTAAGCATGTTTTTGCTATAGATCTTATGAGATGACTGGACAATTTTTATGATGTCAGGTCCAAATTAGAATACAACGTACTAAAGCCTGATTATCACAGCTGGTGAATTTCAAAAATGCAATCTCGACGCGAGGCCACTTTAAACAACAAGGAAAATTAAAAAAGAAAAAAAACATGAAAGATTTAAAAATATTGAAGATGAGTTAAAAGTGTGTACCTCTCACATTCCCCCAAATATGGCAGCAGTAGTTAAAAAAACACCAGGCACAACAATCTCACTGACATTTACCATTTTATACAAGATATTAAATACAGGATATGTTGATTTATGTAAATAAAAATTCTCATGATATACAAGGTGCCTTAAATAAGTTTCCAGACTTTTTTGTACAGATATTTTAAATTGTTGTATACTCTTGAAAATTCAGTATGCTATGCTATACATCGTATGAGATGACTGACCAATTTTTACGATTTACGGTCCAAATAAACAGCTACAGCAGGAATTTGAATACAACGTACTAAAGCCTGAATATCACAGCAAAATGAATTTCAAAAATGCAATCTGGACGTGAGGACTCTTTAGTCAAACGATATGCAATAAAATTCTGTTTTAAACTTGAAAATATGCCACAGAAACTTATGGAATGCTTTAGATTGCTTTTGGACCATCTTACATGAAACGAGCATCAGTTTTTAAGTGGCATAAGAGATTCAAGGAATGCAGGAAGTATGTGAGGAATTATGAGAGGTGTGGGAGGAGTAAGGAATTCAGAACACCAGAGTTGATTGACCAAATAAAGAATTCCATGGAAAAGGACCATAGGGTGTCTATAGAGACAATAAGTGCACAGTTTGATGTCAGTGTGGGAACTGTACACACAATTATTCGTGAGAAAATGAAGAGGCATCACAAGGGTGCTCAGAGAAAATCAAACTATTTGACCAAGAGGATTATCAAGACTGTTCTTCACCCTCCCTTATAGTGCATACCTTGCTCCCTGTGACTTTTGGTTATTACCTAAGCTAAAGGAAAACTTTAGAGGCTGTCGTTATGAGACAATCTAGGAAATGATGAGGGTCATTGACATGCTCACGCAATAACAGCACTGAGATGCACTCTCAACAAGATTAGATGAATTCTTCTCCTGAAGTTCGATTATAAACAAAAATAGAACAAAAAATGTCAATTCGGAAAATGAAAATTAATTCATATTTTTAATAACTCAACTGGGAGGTGACGGTGATCAAGTGGTTAACAACATAAATTCACGACCTAGGTGTTCCAAGTTCGTTCCAAAAAATTACTTTCACTTAGGATGTTGGCAATCTTTACGTGGTCCTTCCTGTAAGTACCCGATGTGATTTTAGAAATAATTCTGACTAGTAAAATATCGGGAAAACCAATGCCAAAAATAGAGTCTTCGAATTCATACGATACTAGCTGGACCTGTTGAAATTCCACGGACACATTCATATGTAATATATTGATGTTGGCATTTTGTACATGTTCAGTATAAATGGATATCATAGTAGTTATTTTGTTAAAACTGCAAAAGTATTTATCTAAGCAAGCAGGGACGCCCAGCATAGCCCGGTCGTAAAATACACTTTAATATGATATTATGTTAGTATAATCTCATTGGGTCGTGATTTAAAAAGTAAAAAAAAAAAAGCATTTGGATGCCATCAGCTAGAATCAAAACTGTAGAATTCAAGGCTCGTGAGATTACCACCATACCAACATGACACGCATAAGAACTGATTAAAAATTGAAAATAAAAAATAAACTAAGATGAATGTACAAAATGTATGACGATTTTTTTTTCAGTTTTGACCCATTTTGGACCCCTTAAAAACTATTTTAATTGGCAAAAGACCCATAAGAGAACGGTCCGCAAAAAATCAAATCATTTAAGGCCCCTTACACTGCTTTTCGACTTTTAGTTTCGGAGGAGATAGAGTTTGAAAATATGGAGACAGACAGACAGGCATATAGCCTTTTAGATATTAAATTATATCGGACGCAGTACATAGTAATGATTTAAAAAAAAAAAAAATGACTTGAGCGTCACCCCCAAAAATCGAAACCAAAACGTTTAGCTTATGATTTACTTTTCCTTTGACCTTAATGGCTGAGCTATGAAGACATGTTTGCTGCAAGGTTCAAAAATAAAAGCATGAACCAATAGCTATTACGTTACGCATGCATATTCGTAATGCCGTCGTTCGACCTTCACCTGGCAAATTCCATATTTTTAAATTTTTTAACTTTTCTCCAGCTAAAACCCAAATATAAAGTTTTGCATGAGGTTCATGTTTGTAGACCAAAAACTGACAGAGGAGTTTTGTAGGCAAAATTTAAAAATTTATATATACGCATACATAAATATATATATAAAGAGGTTTGTGTTTACTATAACCTTTTTACGCAAATATTACACAAGTATAAATCAAGTAGAATATCTGCAGGAATAAAATTACATGTAATAGTTAACTAAAGATGATCATCCCATGAGAAAACCGCAAAAAAAAAAAACTAATAGGGAATTGATTAAAATGAATGTTTAAAAGAATATGCAAATTAGCTAGATCTTTTGCAGATGAATGAAATTCCACGACCCATCATTTAATTCAAAACATTCTTCTTGTTGTTTTATTATTTGTTACGGACAAAACGACGTACTAGGTGCCTTAAATAAATTGGCAGGCTTTTTTTTTTTCGTACGGGCACTTTTATTGATAGTACACTCATGAAACTCTAGTCCCATCGAAGTAATCTCCTCCGGCTGCAATGCACTTGTTGTATCGTTTCAACAACTTCTGGATTGCTCCATGGAAGTCCTATTGTGTGAGCGTGTCAAGGACCATCGTCACCACCTCTTTTATCTCATCAATTGTCTCATAACGACAAAAGTTTTCTTTGACCTTAGGAAATAACCAAAAGTTTTCTTTGACCTTAGGAAATAACCAAAAGTTTTCTTTGACCTTAGGAAATAACCAAAAGTTTTCTTTGACCTTAGGAAATAACCAAAAGTTTTCTTTGACCTTAGGAAATAACCAAAAGTTTTCTTTGACTTTAGGAAATAACCAAAAGTTTTCTTTGACCTTAGGAAATAACCAAAAGTCACAAGGAGCAAGGTCTGGACTATAGAGAGGGTGATGGACTCTCTTGATGTCCCTCTTGGTCATATAGTCTGTAACAAGGATGGAGTTGTGGACTGGTGCATTGTCCTAGTTGAAATGCCACTGACTCGATTTGAAGAGTGCTGGCCTCTTTTGACGGAATCTCTACCTGAACTCCTTTAAAACTCAACATAATATTCATTGTTGGCTGTCTGTCCAGTTGGAACCCAATGCATGTAGATTATTCCCATGCTATAAAAAAAAATGGGGGGGGGCATTATAAGTTTCTGAAAAGATTTGCTCTGTCTGGCGTTCTTGGGTCTGGGAGAGCCAGCATGCTTCCACTAGGTACTCTGCCTCTTGCTCGATTCATGCAAGATGGTCCAAAAGCAGCCTGAAGAATTCCATACGTTTCTGACGCATTTTTCCAAGTTTAAAACAGAATTTTATTGCATATCGTTCTTCTAAAGTGTATTCATGTTCAGATTGCATCTTTAGAATTCATCAGCTGCGACAATCAAGCTTTAGTAGGGTGTATTTCAATTCTTGTTGTCGCTGTTCATTTCAACCTGAATCATAAAATTTGGTCAGTCATCTCATAAGATGTATAGCAATACATACTGAATTTTCAAAAGCCTATAACAATTGTATATGCCTGCACGGAGAAAGTTTGGAAACTTATTGAAGGCACCTCGACGGTTAAAAGAATGGTTGAGATAGCCAAGTGAGTTCCAGAGAAAACATGGGAGAAGGTGGTGAGAATAGACTTGAAAGAAATAGGAAATAAATAAAGACCTGGCCAGAGATAGGTTAGTTTGGAAATCAAATTCTACAAGCTGTCCAAAGCATACCAGCATGAAAAATGGTTTGGTTTGTGTTTTTTTTTTTTACTGAGGGAAGGGGAGACTACTGCTTATCAAGGCCTAGAGGCTACTCAAGGATAAGGATTAATGAGTGTTAGGTAGCCGGTAAGACAACACCATGATGATCAGTAATAGTGGAAATAGTGTGGGATTTAATTATTTAAAAGAACAGCGCAACAAGAATTTGTTAGCATTAGACTTGTTAAACGAATGGTTTGGTGTAACTTTTTTTTCTTACTGAGGAAAGGGGAAACTACTGATTATCAAATTGAATTTTTTAAATTCATCAGCTGTGAAATAATGCTTTAGTAGGGTGTATTCCAATTCCTGCTGCAGCTGTTCATTTGAACCTGAAATCATAAAAATTGGTCAGTCATCTCATAAGATGTATAGCAATAACATACTGAATTTTCAAGGGTCTACGACAATTTCGAATGCCCGTACAGAAAAAGTCTGGAAACTTATAGAAGGTATTTTGTAACTTGAAAGAATGGTTGAAATAGCCAGGTGAGTTCCACGGAAAACATTGGAGGAGATGATGAGGATAAACTTGAAAGAAATAGGAAATAAAGACCTGGCCAGAGATAAGTTTGTTTGGAAATCAAATTCTATAAGCTGTCTAACACATGCCAGCATATAAAATGATGTTAAACGGAATCTTTGTTCTTTTTTTTTCTTACTGGGGAAGGGGAAGCCACTGCTTATCAAGGTCCAGAGGCCACTAAGGATAAGGATTAATGAGTGTTAATGAGTGTTATGATGATCAGTAATGGTGGAAACAGTGGAGGATTTAATTATTTAAAAAGACAGTGCAACGAGAACTTATTTACATTAGACTTGAAAGCAAACATGTTACAGTTAGTTGGGATGCAGTCCCACAGTATTGTTTCCCACAAACGGGTAGTTATAGAAAAGAAACTCTGCTCATGGAATTTTTGTTTAATTATAGACATGCGAGTATTATGTTTTTTTTTCTTAAAAGTTCAGTTCTTGTAAACAAAAAAAAAAGAAAAAATACTCGAGTTGAGATTGAAGCCAAAGCTTCAAATCATAAAAATTGGTCAGTCATCTCATAAGATGTATAGCAATAACATACTGAGTTTTCAAGAGTTTACGACAATTTTGAATGCCTGTAAAAAAAAAGTCTGGAAACTTACTGAAGGCACCTCGTAGGTTGAAAGATTAGGTGGGAATCGTTGGATTGGTGGATGCAAGACAGTTGAGATAGCCAGGTGAGTTACATGGAAAGAATGGGAGTAGGTGATGAAGATAAAGTTGAGAGGAATAGGAAATAAAGACCTGGCCAGAGATAAGTTAGTTTGGAAATCAAATTCTAAAAGCTGTCCAACACATGCCAGCATGTAAATTAATGTTAAACGGATGGTTTGGTTTTTTTTCTTACAGAGGGAAGAGGAGACTACTGATTATCAGGTTGCCTTTTTGAAATTCATCAGCTGTGACAATCATGCTTTAATAGGGTGTATTTCAATTCCTGTTGTAGCTGTTCCTTTGAACGTGAAATCATAAAAATTGATCAGTCATCTCATAAAATGTATAGGAATAACATATTTAATTTTCAAGAGTTTACAACAATTTTAGGCCCTGTCGGTGGGGCATTAGAATACACCGACTGCCTCCCTGCAGAGGGTAAAACTCCCTCAATGGGGGTCCTGGATATGACCTTAAACTATATCCAGTGGTGAGGCCCCAGCTTGTGGGCTTTGGGGAGTGTGGAGCCACCCTTTAATTACCATTGCTCCCAGGTCCACTTTGACCCAGAGTGGTAGTATCTGTTAGGGTTCCAACTATGGGTTAAATAGAAACCGACTTGAAAACAACAAATATATTCTATTAAAAAGTTTTTCTTCAAAATCTGTGGGTTCGGCATTAAATAACCCGAAAAGGGTTGATATGCCGTAAAACAAAAAACAACCAACCAACCAACAACAATTTTAAATAATGCCAGAGTAACCTAAGACATTCGTGGACAATGTCCAGTAGACCTCCAAGTACTCTTCAGTAGGTATTTAATTGTGTAGTAAACGGTGCAGAGAAAAAACGGTCACTTACTGAATGCTATAGTAGGGTTACCAAAAAGGCCTCAAAACGGTTTATGCTGTATAATCGTCTAAATGTTGATATGCGTACTTGGGACGAAGGGTTCATCCTGATATGTATACGTGTCACTAAATGTCTGTCGTTGGTGCTTCTTCACTATTTGTACCCTAGAATTATGTTGTTGCAACCTATTTATCTTATATTTATATATAACTAGCGAGGGGTACCCGGCGTTGCCCGGGTGTTTCGAGGTGTGTGGGTGTGGGGGGGGTTAAAAAAAGTAAGTATGAGTATCTAACCCGAACCGTTGAGGCAAAGTTGTGAAAAAAAAAAAAAAAAAAACGTGTGACGTTAACCATTGCCCCACCGCGACATGCTTACGGAAACACGTTCGAATTTATTTAATTACTTGGATTTAGCAGGTGCTCGTTTTAATGAGTTAATGAGGTCAAGTTTGACTGCGGGATGGTATTCATTTACTGCTGAACGCTTTTTTTCCCTTCCCCTAAGATCTTACAGGAAAAAAGACTAACCCACATGCGGCGAGCGACAAATATTGAATATTTATCTTCCCGAAATCGACTAAATTAAATAGACAGGCGAGCTTCGTTGTTAACTGTGAGATATTACGATTATATGTGATATAAAAAAAGTTTTAAAAAGTTGTGAACCGACCGACCGCTTCTCTGAAAGAAACCTTTTGTAGACATACACAAAAAGCGAACACACATACATACATTTTCGCTTTTATATTTATAGATTGTTCATATGTATGTGTGTGTGTGTGTGTGTGTGTGTGTGTGTGTATGTGTGCGTGCGATACATGTATTTTGGACATACCTTCATGCGCTGTTGATTTTGTCCACCTGGAATTCATCTTGTTCTTGGAGGGGAGGCTGGAACCTGTTTGGACGAATATTCATTCACTTCCAAGAACGCTGTTTTTTTGTTTTTTTACACAGTGATCACCACTTATCAAGGCTCGGAAGCCACTCAGGGATAAGGGTTATTGCAAGTACATTACGTTAGTGTGGGGATTTGATGAAGTGTTTACTTAAGAGGGCAGTTCATTAGGAATTTGTTAACGTTGGACTTGAAGACACCCAAGTTGTAGTCCGGTGGGAAGCGGGCAGATGGAACAGAGTTCCACAGGCGTGCAGTTCTAAGAAAGAAGCTTTGTTCATGGAATCCACGTTTTGATTTAGGCACAGATATAGAGTGGGGGAAATTTTTCACAGTGGATTCAGCTAGACGGGTGTTTTTCGTGAAAGATTGGCGAGGGGGGGCAGAGATTGGAGTTCAGACGAGCACCTTCCATGGAAATAACGATAAAACAAGAATAGGCTCGCAACGTCTCTTCTGTAGGAGAGAGGTTGCAGGGTAGAGAAAAGGGCCCCCCCCACTAAGCCACGAAGTCTATTTTGTACTCTGTCAAGGCAGGATAGGCTGTTTTTAGCAGCTCCTGCCTAGATATGGCAACAGTATTCCATCCTTGGACGTACTTGGCTTTTATATAGATAGAGAATTGCATCAGTAGTGAGATATCTTCTGGAGCGGTAGAAGGATTCCACCATCTTTCCAGCGACCAGTTGGTTTTTATATAGTTTTTATTCACTTTCCCGGTGTCAATCACAGGAGAATCAAAAGCGAATATCTTTGCTTGCGTGGTTAATTCTAGGTCTCCATTCTGAGACACGTCAACTCCCTCCCCAGTGAAAGGGGGGGGACGACGACCTGATAAACCATCCGCTCTGCTCAACGTCCAAACTCCAACTCTCAATCATCTACAGCTAACCTGATCTACGTAACATACACGTAGATCCGATCAGCTGACCAGCTCTTCCGGTAAACTTGTCTATAATATGGTTTATCATATTTTGATAGTCTTTCAAGATTCTTCATATTCATCTCCCATCCATCTCTCCAGTTAGATAGATAAATGGACTGATCGACGCTTTCTTGTCCTTATACATTACATGAATATTTGCTTGCAGTGTTTTTAGCTACAGAAAGAGTAAATGCGACTTAGGGGTAAGTTCACCTCTCTATTTGATCTGATCAACAAATTAAATATTTATTCGGATCAAATAAGAAAGCAATCCAAACTGGCGTTTTTTTTTTTTTTCTATCAACAACAAAAAAAAAAAAAAACAATTATTTACCACTAGCGGGGGTACCTGGCGTTGCCCGAGTGTTTGTTTCCGGGACGGGGGGGGGGCGTTTTAAAAAATGTGATGGTAGGTAAGTAGGAAGGATCAAACCCGGAGTCATGAGTAAACGTAGGAAAATAAAGTGTGAAAAAAAACAAAAAAACATCTGCAACGTTAACAGTTCGGCCACCAAGAAAAGTCCATTCCAGTTGTTTAGGAAAAAAAAAAAAAAAAACGACTACGGTAGGTCAGCGCGAACGTGAAAATATAATGTGAATTGTCCAGCACGCTAACCACTACGCCACAGAGCACTGCAGCTTAGTTTAGTGATTTTAAATAACTTCACATGAAAGAACTACGAAGCCAAACCGGTGTTCTCTTCTCAACTGTTCTTTGTGAACGATCCCCAAACGGTGTTAAGTGGTGGCAGGGGGAGGAGGAATTTATTAGAGAGAAAATATTTTACCACTTCCATTGATCTTAACCGATTTTGGCCGTGACTTCTCAGCAGAAAAAGTATAGAAATCTAAGATTATCGAGGAATTTGAGAAATAATAAGCCTATAACACACCTCAGATATTGTTCTGCCGTTTGTGCATATTATATTTGCATGATTTTTGATTTTTAATCCTATTAATGTCAAAATCAGACGGGGGGGAAAAATGAGTTCATTTTATTTATATAGAGAGAAGAGAAGAGAAGAAGAGATATTGAGCTGACAAAATCGATATTTTATATGACTCTTTCGTTAAGAAATCGCTCGAGCACCAATGTAGTGGGATAAAGAGAGTCAACAGAGAAAAGAGTAGAGAGAAATAGAGAGACGTTGAAAGGGAGGAGAGAGAGGGGGCAGAGAAAGTAAGAGAAAGACAGTGTGAGAGAGAGAGAGAAACAGTAATGAATAGAGAGAGAGACAGAGAGGGAAACAGAGATAGAGAGAGGAGAGAGACAAAGAGAGAGAGAGAGAGAGAGAGAGAGAGAGAGGCGGAGGGAAGAAAGAGACAGAGAAGAATTGAGCGGGAGAAAAGGAGTTAGAGAAAGGAGAATGGTGGTGAGGTAGATATACAGAGGGAAGGAGGGAGATAGGAGTACGCGATTTGGCCAGGAGTAAAGTGTAGTATCTGTTCGGATACTACATTAGTCTTTTCTGTCTTCGCCCAGGGAAGGTGAAATCCTTAAAGACTGAAGAAATGCTTATTTTTGTTCAAATCCAGAGTGCACCTTTTTGAAGAGGTGGATTTTTCCAGCATAAACAACCGACCTTGTGCCTAACTCTGCCTTGGGAGGCAAGTAAATAGGTACATGAATAAAGTGAAACATAATATAATTAACAAAGGGAGATAACTCTAAGAATAAAGTCCCTTTGAACTTTTATTGTGGAAGTAATGAAATTGTGTATGAGAAGTTTTGCGAGTTATTGGCGCCACCTTGATTGGTTTTAACTTGGAGTAACAACTCTTACATTTTATGTGCAAAGCATTCTCTGGCGTGAGCTAACTCTTAAAGCGTCGAATGTGAGGTTTAGAAAGTTGACGATCAAAATAGCAACGTATTAAATGTCAGAAACAATGAAACCTTTTGTTCATTGAACTCCTCGAGCTTTTTTAAGTTCTTATTCTGTTGTTCTGGGTCAATAAATATCTTCTTTATTAAACAAGTAATGTGCACGCTTCTCGTTCCTTCTTCAGACAGAACAATTGACTTTTTATTTTTCTTCTTCTTCTTCTTCTTCTTCTTCTTCTTCTTCTTCTTCTTCTTCTTCTTCTTCTTCTTCTTCTTCCTCCTCCTCCTCCTCCTCCTCCTCTTCATTTTTATTTATTTTATTTCTTATCTACTTTTTCCTCTTTATCACTTATTTCCACTGGCTTAATTTTGTTCTATTTCAACCGTCTTTATTTATAAAGCTTAAATACTATTTAGCTAGCTTAAATACTATTTAGGTCTGACTTTGAATATCCGACAAGATAATTTTATATGTTATAATTCAACTCTAAAAACACAGTCGTTGTCGTGTTAAAAACAACACTAATACCGCAGTCAACTGCTGATGATGCTGTGAAATCATGTGCTCCCTCTTATGACCCCAACGCTGTTTCTGTGGAATTCTCCTTCATTCTTCTCTTATGGCCATGTCGTCGTCTCTCACACATGGACGAATGCCGATGGCGACCACTGGAGTTAAAAAAAAAACACAAAAAAGAACAAGCTCAATAGAAACAAAATACTCCGACATATTCTTTAGATATTAGTTGTACTTTGGGTGACTGTAACCCTATAAACGCTATTGTCCACATCTTACTTTTCTGTCAATGCCGCGTCCGTCAGTCGTTTGATCAATTCATTTCCTAATCTGCTCCATGCCACAACCTGCCGTCAACTGTCTCCAACTGTCAACCATGGCAAACTATCAAGTGTCGTAAACTATGGGTTCGAATACCCTATATATTAAGTTTCATGTCTGTATACCAAAAACTGATAGAGCGATTTAGTAAAGAAAATTTTTTAAACAAATATATATATACGCATGCATATACATAGAAAGAGGTTTGTGTTTACTATAATCTTTTTACGCAAATATTACGCAAGTATAAATCATGTAATATATTTGCATGAATATGATTGCACGTAATAGTTAACTAAAGATGATCATCGCATAAGAAAATCGAAAAAAAAACCCAAACTAATACAGAATTAATTTAAATGAATGTTTAAAAGAATATATCAATTTGTTAGATCTTTTGCAGGTTAATGTAATTCCACGATCCATATATAACACAGTTGTATTCTTTGCTTTTTTTAATAAATAGAAAAAAGGGTTTTCTTATGAATATCAATGCACAATATCACAATTCGTAGGAATATATATATATATATATATATATATATATATATATATATATATATATATATATATATATACACTTGTGCCCGATATTATTCATACCCCTCGGATCTTTGAGATTTCTATAAGAATATTGCTCAAACCAGAAGGTAGACAATATTAAAGGGATTTCAAACAATAAATCAAGCATAAGCATTTAATTTAAACTCAACAAATAAATAAATAATGCAAGTTTAAAACATTATACAAAGAAAAACAATAATGGCACTAGTTCAAAATTATTCATACCTCTCTTACTAATATTCAATAGCATGCCCTTTATTCTTAATAACTGCCTGTAACCGTTTTGGATATTTATCAACAAGGTTTTTACAAGCATCAACACTTATTTTTTACCATTCTTCAATGCAGTAGTTCTCCAAATCCCTCAAATTTCTAGGTTTCCGCTTTTTAACCTCAGTTTTCAATATGTACCAGAGGTTTTCGATAGGGTTCAGGTCGGGACTCTGGCTAGGCCATTCCAAAACATTAATTTGATTATCCTCAAACCATTTCTTGACTATTGTGGCAGTATGTTTTGGATCATTATCCTGTTGAAGGACCCAGTTTGGTCCTAAATGGAGCTTCTCCGCATCCTGTCTAATGTTTTTCTGGAGTATCTCCAAATATTGCTCCTTCTTCATGGTTCCATCTATCTTGGCCAAACTACCTGGACCACTAGCCGAAAAGGAGCCCCAAAACATTAGGCTACCACCACCATGTTTCACCGTGGGTATGGTGTTCTTTGGGTTGTAAGCTTCTCCTTTCTTCCTCCAAACGTAAGAAGCATCCATATGGCCAAACAATTCAATTTTTGTTTCGTCAGTCCACAAAATACTTGAGAAAACGGACTCTGGAGAATTCACATGGGTCCTAGCAAACTTTAGACGTGCTGCAAGGTGTTTTCCGGTGTGCAATGGAGTCCTTTTTGGTCTTTGTCCTTTCAGACCATTTTCATGCAGAGTCCTTTGCAATGTTTGCCTTGATATTTTTATGCCAGAAGACTCCAGATTTTCTAAAATGTCCTTAGTAGTGGTGGTTTGATTTGCATTAACACTTCTTACAATATTCCTGGTGGCTCTAGCAGACAGTTTCCTTTTCCTTCCTCTACCAATCAAGTTGTTTGTTGTGTGGTGGCTCTGGAATTTTTTGATGATGCTCTGTACTGTTGCTGTAGGGACCTCAAATTTCTTGGAAATTGACTTGTAACCTAAACCATCCTTATGTGAATTCACAATTTTAGTCCTAAGATCATTACTAAGCTCTTTTTTCTTCCCCATTCTAATAATTTTTATTCTTTTATTGGTTTTCAGTTGATATCATTTTAATTTCTGAAAAATGCAAAAAACGAAATGAAATTAATCAAAGGTTGTATAAAAGCATTCAAATAAGAATCAAACAGGAAACAAACAGTCAGAAACTCGATTAATAATGAAAAAATAAGGGGGTATGATTATTTTTGAACATTGCAGATTTTATAAATAGCTCTATATTTCTTTTATTACAAGTATCCAGAGATTTTAAAATGACGAAAATGATCAGAAGAGGTTTATTAAGAATATGTATCAATATGGACGTAAACAATAAATTCTTACAAAGTTACACTTAATAAACTCAATTTTCAAGGGGGGGTATGAATAATATCGGGCACAAGTGTATATATACTAGCATGGGTGCCCGGCGTTGCCCGGGTGTTTGGAGGTGTATGCTGAGCAAAAAAAAAAAAAAAAGAGAAAACAAAACGGTCAATTTTTTAAACTTTGACCCCTATTATGACCCCTTAAAATTTATTGTTTTGGGCTCAAATTAATTTATTAAGTTAGATCCATGTCCAAGGAACCTTTATCTAAAATTTCAAGTTTAAGACCCAAAAGTGTCTGAGGAGTTTGGTAGAGTTCTCAAAGGTCAAATCGTTGAACTCCGACCCCTTAGCCAAATTTCTGGCCGAAAACCGATCAAATAGATTTTCCCAAATCTCAGAACCCTGCATATCAAATTTCGAGTCTGTAGATTTAAAATTGACAGAGTTAGTGCGTAAGGAAATGTTCACACACAGACAGACAGACACTTTCACTTATATATATATATATATATATATATATATATATATATATATATATATATATATATTTTTACACAGTGATCACCACTTATCAAGGCCCGGAAGCCACTCAGGGATAAGGGTTATTGCAAGTACATTACGTTAGTGAGGAGATTTGCTGAAATGTTTACTTAAGGGGGCGGTTCATTAGGAATTTGTTAACATTGGACTTGAAGACAACCAAGTTGTAGTCCGGAGGGAAGCAGGCAGACGGAACAGAGTCCCACAGGCGTGCAGTTCTAAGAGAAGCTTTGTTCATGGAATCCGCGTTTTGATTTAGGCACAGATATAGAGTGGGGGAAATTTTTCACAGCGGATTCAGCTAGACGGGTGTTTTTCGTGAAAGATTGGCGAGGGGGGACCAGAGATTGGAGTTCAGACGAGCATCTGCCATCGAAATAACGATAAAACAAGGACAGGCTCGCAACATCTCTTCTGTGGGAGAGAGGTTGCAGGGTAGAGAAAAGGGCATCCCCCACTAAGCCACAAAGTCTATTTTGTACTCTGTCAAGGCAGGATAGGCTGTTTTTAGCAGCTCCTGCCCAGATATGGCAACAGTATTCCATCCTTGGACGTACTTGGCTTTTATATAGATAGAGAATTGCATCAGTAGTGAGATATCTTCTGGAGTGGTAGAAGGATCCCACCATCTTTCCAGTAACCTTGGCAACAGACTTGATGTACGTGTTCCATTTCAGATCAGGAGTAAAGGTCAAACCCAGAAGCTTGTCAAAACACGGGGCCTCACCCAGACGAGAGCCATCCATCACAATTGATGCAAGATGGGGATCAGAGCGTTGATGATGTAAGGATAGGAGTTTGTTTTTGGATGCATTAAAGGTAACCAGCCACATCTTCCCCCACTGAACCACGCGCTCGAGATCAGAGGAGAGAGAATCAGAGAATATATATATATATATATATATATATATATATATATATAGTCTTAAAACTCTCTACCTTGCACTACCTATGTCTGTAGACCTGTTCCAAAAATCCCAAAACTCCATCATGAAAAGTCTCCAGAAAGAATACACGGTTAAACCCAGAACTCCATCTTCCAACGTAGACTCCCTCTACCGTGTCACCTTCTCCAACATCAGAAGTCTACGTTACAACCTTCTAGAGGTTGAAACTCAATTACAGGTGACCCAACCAGACCTATTATTCCTAAGCGAAACTGGCATTGGACCGACTGTTTCCCTAGATGAAGTCGTAATTAAAGGATACTCTAACTTGAATGCTTTTCAACCTTTAAAACTAACAGTCTTTCGCTTGAAAATTATTTTGTCAGTAAGTCAATTAATTTCCTGAAATCATTGAATAAATTTGCTTTTATGAATTCACAAGTTCTTATGTTATTTCAGGGATCATCAGTTGTTTACACTGTTTTTTAAACAAACATTATTAAAGACTAACCT
>NC_136514.1:90461103-90496103 GCF_053919585.1 Euprymna scolopes | reverse complement strand
ACTTTGCTCATTTTAGAATGTGAGAGATAATTATTTCCCCAGCCAAACAACGTCGCAGCTCACAAAAGCCATGACAGTCAACTAACCGGAATTTCAAGACTCGAGTTTCGTCCTGATTTGGGTTCATCAGTCAGACATATCCGAATTCGAGATTCGAAACCGGAGCCTCCTGCATGCAAGGCGAGCGCTCTGCCACCTTAGCAAACACACACACACACATACACACACACACACACACACACACACACACACACACACACACACACACACACACACACACACAGAGTCTATTAATTAACACAGATCAAGCAAACCGCGGCGAAATCCGACTATGGAACGGACCTCCTTTATCTCGAACAGGGATTTGGTCATCCAACCTATCATAAAAAGTTAAGTCTTATACTCCAGGATCTAAGTCCTGTCGCCTCTGCACAACCGAAGCTATAACTATAATTACTTCCGCTCAAAGTAACAATATAATAAATTCTAAAAACGAACTGATCTCTTTCTGTAAACATAAGTCCAAATTTAATTGTGGTAATTTTGAAATTACATAGTTATTACTTTAACCTTTCAGATGTATATAATTTTTCTTTAACATTATCGTTTTTTTCTACATACATTCTTAATACTTTATAACTTAATAATTCTTTATTTTAATTCTTTATTTCTTCTTTGCTTGGCCGGTTTTTTTTATCTGCAATTTCTGTTTTAGTCTTAAAATATTCCTATCTATCTGATATATCAATCTACCTACACATTCATGTCCTGTATGTATATTTACTTATATTCTAATATATGCATTTACTTACATACATGCTTTATCCAGATTTGCAGATACCGGCCATCCTCTCGTCTTAAAATTTTTTTTATTTTTTATTTTTTTATTTTATATTTTATTTTTTTTATTTTTTATTAATTAATTAATTAATTAATTTAGTTATTTTTTCCATTCAGTGTTTTTAATAACTCTTGCTGACATTTTCTTAAGTAATAACATGTACATTTCAGTTGACCTCTTTTTTGCCCTATATTTTTCGCGCCTTTTAACATCATTTTGTGTGGGTCACTTTGACATTTGCTTTTCTATTTTATATTTAATTCTATCACCATTTAATCTTTTTTATTCTTTTTTTTTCTATGCTTCTTCATTGATTTTCTTAATTACACTTTGTCTCGGTAGCCGTGTTAAACGCATCTGTTATTTTGTTTTTATTAATATTATTTGAATTTTTCCCCTTTTCCTTGTACATATTTGTGAATTATTCCATGGATTTCGGCCTTTTGGATTATTTTGGACCATCTTCCAATTACGGGATTTCCTTGGATTTTGTGCGAATGGAAATTTAATTAACTTTCTTGGATTTACATTTTTGGATTTTACCGTCATTGAATAATTTACCTTTCACCAGACTATCCATTCACGTGAAATCACCTTTTTCTTCACCATATTCCCTCTGCTTCACTTTTTGTTATCAAGTAAGATCTTTGACTTACTTGCAGTTTCATCAAATACTTTTGTATGCAAAATCCGATCCCGCATTTTGCTAATTCCTACCCTCTGATGAGAAGGAAAATATTTCTTCGAAACTCCGCAGATTAAGGACTATCCACTTATTAAGTGTTTGCTTTTCAGATTAAATATGTTTTTAACTCTTTTTCAAAGTGTTTTTTAACATGTTTTATTAACTATTTGCTCTTATTATAAGCTCTATCTCCTATTTGGTTTTATCGAGCTTTTACATCTGGTTGAGATTACTTTATAAATATTAATTCTTTAATATTTATAATATACTTTAGTTTTACCATCTTGGATCATTTTGGTAATTTTAATTGTAATTTTTATGCTATTTTATATATATATATATATATATATATATATATATATATATATATATATATATATATATATATATTCGAACTCGGAAATATATATATATATATATATATATATATATATATATATATATATATATACTAGCTGTACCCGGCCACGCGTTGCTGTGGCTCAGTTTTTTAAAAATGGAACACATTCCTCAAGAAAAATTGCATTTTGTTCGTTTATTTACTTTTATTATTTTTTGTAATTTTTTTAATCAATAAATGTTGTTGTTTTTTTCCACCCAAAAAAGATTAATTTTTTACCATAAATTGTTAGGTGAAAGTTTTTTTCAGGAAAACTTGCACTTTTTTCTTTTTAAAGAAATTTGGCAGTAAACGTTTCTCTTTGAAAACGGAATTTTTATTATAAAAAGAACAGATGAATGCTTTATATGAACACTGTAAATAGTTATGTGAATGTAGAGAAAAGTTTGATTCTTTTTTTTAAGAGAATGTACAAATTATTTTTTTTAACAGATGTTCAGAAAATAAACAGAAAAATACTTTCATCATTAATTATGCAGAAAAATAAATAAAATGCTGATTTAGTGTTTCAACATTATGCTTATAAATTACGATAAAACTTGCTGAGTATGCACTCTTTTACGGTTGTTGTAAAAATGGAACGGAAACTTAAATTTCGCTCCGTTTTAATCCGTCTTAACTTTTTAATTGTGCCCCCCAAACGAATATAATCAAAACAGTAACATTCAACAATTGTACTTTATGTATATAAAACACAAAATATTTATTTACAAAAAAAAAAAAAAAAAAAGAAAAGTTAATAACGAAAGGGAAATAATTCCATTTTTAAACGAAAAAGTCAGTTTGGTATATCTTTTTGTTATTTTTTACATAAGTCCAGCTTACCATTCACATTGGAAATATCAACATTTATAGGTTGTCGGGTACGTTTACAACGAATAAACACTCCAATCTAGTAGATGTATCAGAATTTTTGTAGGAATTTTTGACACCCCTAACACGAAACTGCGAATAAAATATAAAAAACTCGTAATTTCTCTTTTAAAAGTGGGTTGTTTATTTTCTTTATGGATTATACTTCCAAAATAAACTATTGAAGTTGTTTTAAAAGTAATAGAAATATTATTTTTTATTTAAAAAAAAAACAGTAATGAATTTTACGAACTCAATATTTTTGTATTTTTAAACTTTAAAAATCTATCAAAAATTTTCTATTGATTCTATTTTTACGATATTTTCAGGATCAATGTGAAATTCTATACTCTTTCCAATAAACCGAATATAATATTTTAGACAAACGTTTTTTTAATTCACCCCCCCCCCCCCATTTTCAAGTGTACGTTAAAAAGTAAATAATTAATTTACTCACCAAAGTTTTATTTATCACAAATTGAAGAGAAAAGGTCAATAAATAATATATTCAAATTTAAAACAAAAAAAGTAGTGTTTTTTAGAAATTTACCTGTAAAGTTCGAAGTTTTTTTTGAAACCACGTTGCTTGTTTTTTCTTTTTTTGTTTTTAATGAAACCTTGGTCCTTGCTCCTTTAATTGAAAAAAAAATAGGTCTTGAATTACATTTTTCAAGTAGTTATAAGCTTGGAAAGACAGTCTAAATTAAATTGAAATATACTGCAAATTAAACATCACAATAATGGTGCAACATATTTTGAAATTAGAAAAATAAAAAAACAACAACTTTGTTTTAGCATGTTAAAAGTATTTAGGTTGGTAGATAATTAAATTCTACTGTATTGGTATAAGCTTTTTTTTTTGCTGTTGTTTCTTGCTTTTTATCATTTTCGACTAAATTAAGCGGGGTTTCGACTGTTTCTTGCTTTTTACAATTTTCGAATAAATTAAGCGGGGTTGCTTAGATCGTATTTTAAACTAAACTTCGGAGGTTGGAATGCCCCCCCACCTAAAATGTACTTGGAAAAATCGATTTTATAGCGAGATTTAAGAATGGTTAGCCGAAAAAAAGGTGAAAAACAAAACAAATAATAAATAAATAATTGTTACCAGTCTTGAAATGTCTATTAAAAAGTAAATAATTAATTTACTCACCAAAGTGTTATATATCACAAATTGAAGAGAAAAGGTCAATAAATAATATATTCAAATTCAAAACAAAAAAAGTAGTGTTTTTAGAACTTTAACTGTAAAGTCCGAAGTTTAAAATCTTTAAAAAAAAACAACAACTTTTTTTTGTTTTTTTTAATGAAACCTTGGTCCTTGCTCCTTTAATTGAAAAAAAATTAGGGCTTGAGTTACATTTTTTGAGGAGATATAAGCTTGGAAAGACGGGGTGGCATTATTCACTATTTTTCACGAAATTTCTGACACACCTACCAATCTACCCATGTTAGACGGCTTTCGGAATAGACACCCCTAACCTTGCCAGCATACCCGAAAAGCTATAAATGTTGACGTGTCGAATGTGAACGATGAGTTGGACGTAATGTAAAAATGTACCGAATTTAAAAGGGAAAGAAATTCAAATTTTCGTTCCATTTTTACAACAACCGTAAAGCAAAGCATTCTATGCAAATTTTACCTAACTTACTGTATTAATGCTATTTTCTTTAAGCAAAAAAAAAATATTTAGGTTTGGCTATAAATTCCTGAACTCATTTCACCCTAAATAATTTAGGTGACTGAAATAGGAATCTAATTGAATCTTTAATTTTCTGAATAGTATGCGAGAAATTCATTTTTCTTCGAGTTATATTGAATTCATTAATACGAACTTTAGGGGCTTTTTTCGGAATGTTCTTGTAAAAATTATTTTTTATTGTTCCAAATTACGATGCTTTATTTAAATAAAAAAAAGCAAAAATAAATTCTTGCGTTTTTTATTTACTGCTGAAAACCATAACTTTAGTAAAGGTATTTTTTGTTTAAACAAAATAAAACATTTTCACTAAGAGTTAAGTAAAAATAATTAGTTCATTATAGTCTGCGATCATTATTTGATAAATACTGCAATTTTCATTAAAATTGGTTAATTTCCTGATTTTTGGTAAACTTTTAAGTAAAGGGAGGGGGTCAAAATGTTTATACACTTTGAGCGTCGGCATTCATTTTGTCTGTAGCTACCATTTTTCGATGAATATTTGATAGGAAAGCGACCACGTGTGGTTAATTTAAATCAAATTTCAATCACATGGTTACATTATAAATAATCATGTGATTAAACCCATTGAAAATTTACCGATATTGTAAACATATTCTGTTTACATTAAGCCTGTGAGACTAAAATATCCTTTTCTGAGATTTAAAAAAAAAAACCCCGCGAGATCAGGAGAAAGAAATGTCCAGAAAATCGCTAGATTTTTAACTTTTATCATCTGAAATTTTCAAAAATCGCTAATTCACCCCCCCAAAAAACCTCCATATTTTAACTTCCTACAATAACAAAATTATAAATATAGTATATTCAATATATAAAATGTTCCGTGTTTTCTCACTATATGTTTCTGGAATTATATTGAAGCGGTTAGCTCCCCAGAAGGCTTACATGTTTTTTCAGAGAGGGTATTTTTTTTTGTTGCAAGAAACAAATCATAAACTCAAACTTTTTATAATAAAAGTTAAATTGAAATATACTGCAAATTAAACATCACAATAATGGTGCAACATATTTTGAAATTAGAAAAATAAAAAAACAACAACTTTGTTTTAGCATGTTAAAAGTATTTAGGTTGGTAGATAATTAAATTCTACTGTATTGGTATAAGCTTTTTTTTTTGCTGTTGTTTCTTGCTTTTTATCATTTTCGACTAAATTAAGCGGGGTTTCGACTGTTTCTTGCTTTTTACAATTTTCGAATAAATTAAGCGGGGTTGCTTAGATCGTATTTTAAACTAAACTTCGGAGGTTGGAATGCCCCCCCCCACCTAAAATGTACTTGGAAAAATCGATTTTATAGCGAGATTTAAGAATGGTTAGCCGAAAAAAAGGTGAAAAACAAAACAAATAATAAATAAATAATTGTTATCAAAGGCAATAAATGCTGCTTTTTTTTTACTTACATGAATGAGTTTATTTTATGTTTTAAAGTATTTTCAAGCGCTTTTCTTTATTTTTTAATCTAAAATTGCAGGTGTGTGGGTGCCAAATATCTCCAGATTTTCTAGAATTCCCCGCTAGATTGCAAACGAAATCTCCAGATTTAGCAGGAAACCCGCTAAATTGGAAACACTGGTCACGTGACAGGAAGCGGTAATAAATAATTGTCCCTAAATAAAAAATGGCCTATCAGTACAAAGAAAACCACCTATTTATCATAGAAAAATTAAGTATAATGTTATAATTAAAAAGAAATATATAAAAACACACATGGATATAGTAAACATATTATACCAAAACGTGGAAGCCATCCGTCCAGTGGTTTTTTAGACTATTAATTGCGAACAAACCAAGAGTTACATATATATATATATATGTATTTTTCCGGGGTCGAATCTTCCGACTGGTGATAATTGTGTCACCCTACACTTATGATACCTGAAAGGATGAAACACTAGTATCTGTAGATATTTAATAACTATTATAGTAAATAATTATATATATATATATATATATATATATATATATATATATATATATATATATATATATATATAAGATACCACGTTAAAAGGAATAGACTTATAAGTATTTACTTATTTTCTAAATGTGTGTCTTTTATTAGTAACACCTTGTGTACAATCGTTTCCGACCTCGGTGTTTACATACAAGTATATCAATTCATCAATTAGCAAAATGTGGGATCGGATTTTGCTTGCAAAATTATTTAATAAAACTACAAGTCAGTCATAGATCTGACTTGGTAAAAAATAGTGAAGTAGAGGGAATAGGGGGAAGAAAAGGATGATTTCACGTGAATGGATGGTCTGATATATATATATATATATATATATATATATATATATTAGCTGTACCCGGCCACGCGTTGCTGTGGTTCCGTTTGGTGAAATGAATTATGAGTATGGTCAATTAAGGCCTTTTTTTTGCATATGGTTCAGTAATTTTTCTTGCTTACAAATAGATTTGTAGAAATATTTTCTTTCTTTTTTTTTTTGCTTATTTTCAATTGAGGAATCTGAAAATCCTTTCTTTGCTTCAAAATAGATTGTGAGCAATTTTTTTTAATTTGTTATATTTTTTTTTTTTTGGCTTATTGGTAATCGAGTTGTATGGTCAATTAAGAGCAATGTCTTTTTCTTTGTTTGTAGTCATGTAGTTTTCCTTGTGTCGAAATAGATTTGTAGAAATAATAATTTTTTGTATGTTTTTTTTTTACTTATTTTCAATTGAGGAATCTGAAATTCCTTATATAGCTTCAAAATAGATTTGAAGCAATATTTTTTTTAATTTGTTTCTTTTTCTTATTTCTTTTGCTTATCGTTAATTGAGCTGTACGGTCAATTAAGAGCAATTTCGTTTTCCTTGTTTGTAGTTCTGTAGTTATCTCTGCGTCAAAATAGATTTGTAGAAATGATTTTTTGTAATTTTTTGCTTATTTTGATTTGAGGAATCTAAAAAAAGAGAAGTATGAAAAAATATTTGCTTGATTGCTTTCTCAAATAATTAGCCTATTGAGAACTTATGTTCAAATAAACACAATGTGTAGAAATATTTTTTAATTTTCCTTTTTGTGTTTATTTTTTATTGAGCTGTAACGTCAAATAAGGCCAATTATTTTATATGTAGTTCTGTACTTCTTGTATCCAAATAGATTTGGAAATAATTTTTTCCTAAACTTTCTTTTTGCTTATTGTTAATTTAGGAATCTGAAAAAAGAGAAATCTGAAAAAGATATTTGTTTGATTTATTTCTCAATGTATTGGCCTGTCGACAAATGTGTGGTTAAATAAGGCCAATTTTTTTTTATTTGCGGCCAAATAGATTTGGAGAAATATATTTTTTAAAAATAGTGTTTTGTTGTTTATTCTTAATTGAAGAATCTGAAAAAAAAGTATTGGCTTGAATGATTTCTCAATTTATTTATCTGTCGAGATCTGTATAGTCAATTAAGGCCTTTTTTTGCATATGGTTCAGTAATTTTCCTTGCTTACAAATAGATTTGTAGAAATATTTTCTTTTTTTTTTTTTGCTTATTTTCAATTGAGGAATCTGAAAATCCTTTCTTTGCTTCAAAATAGATTTGGAGCATTTTTTTTAATTTGTTATATTTTTCTTTTTTTTTTGGCTTATAGGCAATTGATCTGTATGGTCAATCAAGGCCAATTTAGCTTTCTATGTAGTTCTGTAGTTTTCTTTGTGTCCAAATAGATTTGGAGAAATGAATTTAGTTTTAAAATCGTTTTATGTTTTAATGCCTATTTTTAATTGAGGAATCTGAAGAAAGAGAAGTCTAAAAAATATTTGCTTGAGTGATTTCTCAATTTATTTGCCTGTATGGCCAAGTAATGCCAATTTTTTATGGTAATTCTGTAGTTTTGTTTGCGTCCAATTAATTTTGTTTGCGTCCAATTAAGTTTTTCAGATTGTTTAATTAAAAACTTGCAGAAGCAAGTTTTTAATTAAACAATCTGAAAAAAGAGGAGACTGAAGAAAAACATATGCTTGATAGATATCGCAATATAATCAATTGTTTGGCCAGTCAACAGCTGTATCGTTATGTAAGGCCAAGTGTTTTTTAGTAAACAGATGGCTCGTACGCTATTTGCACGTGAGTAAGAAAATGGTATTGATTTTCATAACACAAAAAGCAAAAATCATTTATAAGAAGATGTAATATTTATTGTAATGTTATAAGATTTTAAGAATAATTAATAAATCGTTTAAAAAATCTGTAGAAAAAGCAGGAAGCAAAAAATTGAAATAATTGCAATAGCAATATAGTAATGCCCCCACAAAACACCGGGAAACGGTAAGGAATAAATATTGTTGGACAACGTTGAAAGAAGGATTTATGTGTAAAAACTATTTGAATTGTTAAAGTATAATCGTACAATTTCTAAATGCATGTGAAAGTTGAAAAAAGAAAATTTATGGGGGGAAAAATGTAGAACTTATTTCTACATTTTTTTCCTCCCATAAATTTTCTTTTGACTGCAAAAAAAAAAAAAAAAAAGGAAACAGCAAATTAATTTTTATGGGGAAAAATGAATGCTATAGTTAGCACAAATAAGTATAAATGTATCTGGAAAAAGTGGGCTGCCGGAAAGTGGTAAGAAAAACAAAATAATTTTTAACTCCTATAATTCGAGATAAGTTCAAATATGAAGTTATCTAGATAGATTTACCGAAAGAAACTTACCAAGGAATTTGTTGAACAATATTCATCCAGAATCAGTAATAATTCGTAATGGATGTAATCTTGGAATTTAACTAAAAAAAAAAAAAAATAGAATTTTGGAATGCGAGATGCCGTAAAAAAATGTAGAAATAAGATTGACTACAAAAAAACAGCAAATGAATTTTTATGGAAAAAAAGAAACTTACCAAGGAATTTGTTGAATATCCAGAATCAGTAATAATTCGTAAAAAAAATAAATAAATAAAAAATAAACGGAAAGAAACGCCTGAAACACGTGAGGAAGAAAAAAAATCAGGGGGGGGGGACAAAAAATGCGGTAAGTTTTTACAGCAAATGAATTCGATCGAAAAAAAATGGATGCTATTTTTTATTTATTAATATTTTTAAGAATTAAGCAAATTTATTTTAGGTAGGCTTGGTTTTAATCAAAACACTTGGAATTTAAATTTTTTTAAAATGTAATCTTGGAATTTAAATAAAAAAATTGAATTTTGGAATGTGAGATGCCGTAAAAAAATGTAGAAATAAGGTTGAATGCAAAAAAACAGCAAATGAATTTTTATGGAAAAAAAAGAAACTTACCAAGGAATTTGTTGAATATCAGAATAAAAATTTAAAAAAATAAATAAAAAATAAACGGAAAGAAACACGTGAGGAAGAAAAATGCAGTAAGTTTTTACAGCAAATGAATTCGATCGAAACAATTTTTAAGAATTAAACAAATTTATTTTAGGTAGGCTTGGCTTTAATCAAAACACTTGTAATTTAAATTAAAAAAAAATGGAATTTTGGAATACGAGATGCCGTAAAAAAAATGTAGAAATAAGATTGACTGCAAAAAAAAAAAAAAAAAGAAACAGCAAATGAATTAGCACAAATTGCCGGAAAGTGGTAAGAAAAACAAAATAATTTTAAATCCTGTAATTCGAGATAATTTCAAATATGGAGCTATTTAGACAGATTTACCGAAAGAAACTTACCAAGAATCACCTGTAACACGTGAGGAAGAATAAAAATGGGGGGGGGATGTGGTAAGTTTTTACAGCAAATGAAATCGATCGAAGCAAATGGATGCTATTTTTTTATTTATTAATATTTTTAAGAATTAAACAAATTTATTTTAGGTAGGCTTGGATTTAATCTAAACACGTAAAATTTAAATTAAAAAAATGTAATCTTGGAATTTAAATTGAAAAAAATGGAATTTTGGAATGCGAGATGCCGTAAAAAAACAAACAAATAAAACTTATTTTTTGATGGATGAAATAAACAAATGAATTATAAATATAAATTTTGGATAAACAAATGAAATGCCTTATACTTAGCGATATAACACTGAAAATGTTTTCATGCGAAATCGTCAAATCGTAGTGAAATCATTCCAACGTGCATTCTACCGGAAATAAAATTTGACCACAAGTTCGCATTTAAGAAAAATATTTTTATTTTATTTTATTTTATATATTTTTATAATTTGGGATGTTAATTTATTTTAATAACATATAGACTGTCTGAAGCTTTCAAATAAATTGGTAATGTACAAATATGGTTTTATTGATAACGAACGAACCCAGAATTACATTTCTAATTCGAAATTCGAAATCGTCAAATCGTTGTGAATTGACTGCAAACCGGAAATAAAATAGAACATAGTTCTGCATTTACGAAAAATATTTTTATTTTATTTAATATATTTTTATAATTTTCTATGTTAATTTATTTTAATAACATGCAAACATTCCTTGACTTTACAGATAAATATTCTGAAAATTTCAATTAAATTGGTAACGTAGAAATGTGGTTTTATTCACTTTGAACGAACCAAGAATTACATACATATATATATATATATATATATATATATATATATATATATATATATATATATATATATATATATATATATATATATATATATATATATACACACCGTACTTTGGGGATAATTACGGCAAGTCTTAGGTAATTACGCCAACTAGCTAAAAGTTCTCTTTTGGCAACCAGGCATATAAAGAGCAGTTTTTTTTAGTTGGCGCAATTACCACCGGATTTGGCGCAATTACCATAAAGTACAGTATATTCACGCAGACATTGTTAAAAACAACATGAACTTCTATCTAATCATACCTTTTAAAAAAATTTTCAATTTTTCATCTTATCTTTTTTGTATATACATCGAATATATTGATGTATAGTCCAAGCATATTTTCTTCTCGAATTGTTCGCGGTTTTAACTTTTCGTGAAATCGTCTTCACATCCTCAAGGATGTGTGTTATTCTCGGTAAGGAATTATGGGAAGATTTATTTAAATAGCAGTTGGGGTTTATATATATATATATATATATATATATATATATATATATATATATATATATATATATATATATATATATATAGTAATTTATAAAATAAATATGGCGATTAAGCTACACTGAATATTCTGCGTTTCATCCACTATAGGATTCGATAAAGTTTACGCATAAATCTATACTTTCGTATATTAGGTTTATGTGAGTAAATGAAGTTGTTATATATATATATATATATATATATATATATATATATATATATATATATATATATATATATATATATATATAGTTTTAGGTTTGTTTCTCACTACCAGCCGAAATCATGCAGTTATAGGTCCAATTCTTGTTAAAAATGTCAAACCACGCTGATGACGGCTAGTAGAGAGAAACACGTTTTCTGCATTCATTAATAAACACTCCCAGATTCTATTGAATTCAATAAAGTTTTTTTTTAATATTAGTGAAAAGTTTATTATTTTGGCTACTAAAGTTATATTTTTGTACTAAAATAGAACGCATGATTTTATTATTATTTTTTTAATGAAAGTAAATCATCATAGATGCTCACGATTAATTATAAAAAAATATTTTTTATTTACTTCGAAAAAACCCCTGAAGTTTGTGTTGATGAAATCAACATAATATTGAAGAAAAGTTAATTTATCGAACTAACGATTTTATCATTGAATTAAATATTGTATATTCTTGGTACGTGCAAAATGAATGCCGATGCTCAAAATGTATAAACGTTTTGAGCCTTCTCTTTATTTAAAAACGCACCACAAAAATCAGGAAATTTTGTAATCTTAATGAAATGTTCAGTATTTATCAAATCATGGTCATGGAATATAACGAACCCATTATTTATTTATTACATAGGGATCACCACTTATCAAGGCCAAGAGGCCACTCGAGGATAAGGGTTAAAGAGTGTACAGTAGAAATTGGACAATATAGTAACCGTTAGTAATGGAGATTCGGTAAATTTGTAAACTTATATGGAACGGCTCATCAAAAACTTGTTTACGTTAGACTTGAAGACAACCATATTGTAGTCAGCTGAAAAGCAGAAAAACGGAAGACAATTCCATAGGCGTGCAGTTCTAAGAAAGAAACTTTGCTCATGGAATCCACGCTTAGGTTTAGGCACAGGTAAAGAGTGTACGCAAATCTTAGTGGAAATGTATTATTTTGTATAAACCAAAAATACCTTTTCTAAAGTTATGGTTTTCAGTAGTAAAAAAATGCATGAATTTATTTTTTGCTTTTTTTATGAAAATAAAGCATCGTAAAATGTAACAATTAAAATATTTAACTTTTACAAGAGCATTACGAAAAATGCCCCTAAAGTCCGTATTAATGAATTCGATATAACTCGAGGAAAAATTAATTTCTCAAACCACAAACATTTTCACCCCTCCCTTTACTTAAAAATTCACCAAAAATCAGGAAATTGACCAATTTTAATGAAATATTCAGTATTTATCAAATAATGATCACGGAATATAATGAACCCATTATTTTTATTTACATCTTAGTAGAAATGTATTATTTTGTTTAAACAAAAAGTATCGTTACTAAAGTTATGGTTTTCTGTAATAAAAAAAAAATGCATTTATCTTTGTTTTTTTTATGAAAATAATCATCGTAAATCATAACAATTAAAAAAAAATTATTTAACTTTTAAAGGAACATTACGAAAAATGTCCCTAAAGTCCGTATTATTGAATTCGATATAACTCGAAAATAAATATCGAACTACTCATATTATCATTAAATTAAGCATTGTTTATTTAATATTTTCACACAAAAAATTATAATTATAAAATATATTTCTACTTTTTTTTTAATTACAGTTTTCGCATAATTTCTTTTATATGTAAGATTCTAATATTTTCCTTGCTTGTATGAATATGAAACTTTCAGTATAATATAATTTTTATATAATCTTGAAAAATAAAACTTTTTTTTAATTTAAAAGCGGGAACATAGAAAAGTAATTAAATTAAAAATGGTAAAAATTATACAAACGTTCACGATAGGAATGTACGGATGCACGGCTAGGAGAAAAATAAAGAATAGCAGCACCCCTACCTCCTTTTAACTATCTAACATCATTTTCAGACAGTCTTTCGACTGTATAAGATTTGGGGCTTTCGTATATTCTATTTGACGAGGAATGTGTTTTCTTTCGGTTGAACGAAGCGAAAATCTCTCGCTTTTGGGTACTAATTAAGCTATTTTTTTGTCGTACAAACAAGGTGTTTTTTTAATTTAATTCAATATCTTACGACTTTACTAATTATCTTTGAAATAGACCCATAAAACTAATATTTATCTTTTAAAGGATTTGTACAATGAATTTATTTAACTTAAAAATTTAGTTGAATTAGTTAAGATGCCATAACTTTTTTTTTCACGTGTAAAAATATTTTTTTTTACCTTTGGAAATTAACTTTAGTCTTTTATCTTTTAATCACAATCAAAAATTAGTCAAAAACCAACAAAAAATTATCATTGTCAAGTTTTGAGACATTGTGTTGAACAAAGATGGCGGCGTAGTTCAGATCAGTAACCAAGATGGCGGCCAAGAATCAAATGCGGTCCGTGGCGTAGTTAACCTGTTAAGTTCTGAGATATTGTGTTGAACAAAGATGGCGGCGTAGTTCAGATCAGTAACCAAGATGGCGACCAAGAATTAAATGCGGTCCGTGGCGTAGTTAACGGCGAACTGATTGAATCCAAAATTCGACAATTTTCATAATAATTTTGAAACGTTTTCATTTGTTGTTTAGCACAGCCGTTGGTTATAAAAATGATTGGCGAATCCATTCGTCTCATACCCCCATTACTTCGTCTGATGGGGATGTGTCTCCTAGCGGCTTCGGCTGCAGGGAGACAAGGTAGTACACGTCAAGGATTCGTCACTTGACACTCAAGCCCGACAGGTGAGGGGCCGTGAACCGGCCCAGCACCTGTTGGACTGAGGTACGCCGCCTGGGTAATACCTAGGAGGTCCATCCTCCCAGGCCTTGCCATGAATATTTTTTATAGTATTACTGAATAAAAAATCTTATACCAAGTTAAATATTATTTTCATGGTATTACTGAATAAAAACACTTACACCAAGTAAAATAGTATTTTTTAGAGTATTACTGAATAAAAAACAACACTTATACCAAGTTAAATATTATTTTTTTTAAAAGGTATTACTGAATAAAAGCACTTATACCAAGTTAAATATTGTTTTTAAAGTATTACTGAATAAAGAAACACTTATACCAAGTTAAATATTATTTTTTTGAGTATTACTGAATAAAAAAACACTTATACCAAGTTAAATATTATGTTTAGAGTATTACTGAAAAACAGTTATGCCAAGTTAAATATAATTTCTTTAATAATTATTGAATGAAAAGTACTTATACCAACTCAAATATTATTTTTTAAAAGTATTTTTGAATAAAAACACTTATACCAAGTTAAATATTATTTTTTAGTATTATTGAATAAAAACACATATACCAAGTTAAATATTTTTTATAGAATTACTGAATAAAAAGCACTTATACCAAGTTAAATATTATTTTTAGGGTATTACTGAATAAAAACACTTATACCAAGTTAAATATTATTTTTAGGGTATTACTGAATAAAAAGCACTTATACCAAGTTAAATATTATTTTTAGGGTATTACTGAATAAAAACACTTATACCAAGTTTAATATTAGTTTTTAGGGTATACCAAATAAAAAACACTTATACCAAGTTAAATATTATTTTTAGAGTATTACTGAAAAACAGTTATACCAAGTTAAATATTATTTTTTAAAGTATTACTGAATAAAAACACTTATACCAAATTAAATTTTTTAGAGTATTACTAAATAAAAAAACACTTATACATAGCTAAATATTATTATTTTAGCGTATTACTGAAAAGCAGTTATACCAAGTTAAATATCATTTTAAGAATTACTGAATACAAACCACTTATACAAACTTAAATATTATTTTTTCAAAGTATTTTGCATAAAAAATCATACCAAGTTAAATATTATTTTTAAGAGTATTATTAAATAAAAGCACTTATACCAAGTTAAATATTATTTTATAGAATATAACTCAAAAACAGGTATACCAAGTTAAATATTATTTTTAAGCGTATTACTGAATAAAAAAAACACTTATATCAAGTTTAATATTATTTTTAGAGTATTACTGAATAAAAATTACTTATGCTGAGTTAAATATTATTTTTAAGAATTACTGAATACAAACCACTTATACCAACTTAAATATAATTTTTTCAAAGTATTTTGCATACAAAATCATACCAAGTTAAATATTATTTTCAAGAGTATTATTGAATCAAACCACTTATATCAAGTTAAATATTTTTTTATAGAGTATTTCTGAAAAACAGCTATACCAAGTTAAATATTATTTTTAAGCGTATTAATGAATAAAAACATTTATACCAAGTTAAATATTATTTAATATAATAGTATTACTGAATAAAAACCACTTATACCAAGTTTAATATTGTTTGTTTAGAAGATTCCTGAAGAAAAGCACTTATACCAAGTAAACTATTATTTTTATAGAATATTACTGAATAAAACGCACTTATACCAAGTTTATTATTCATTTTTAAAATATTACTGAATAAAAACCACTTCTCCCCAGTTTAATATTATTCATTAGTGTATTACTGAATAAAAACACTTATACCAAATTACCTATTATTTTTTTAGAATATTACTTAATTAAAAGCACTTATTCTTAGTTTAATATTATTTTATAGAGAAAAATAATAAATTTCAAAAATAATTCAACAAATTTAAATTAATTAAACGAAATTATTACAGTTTGGGTCATCTTTTTTCTTTTTTTTTTTTGATAAATATGCATTTTTTAGTAAAAACAAAGCATTACATTTTGTTTAATTCAGTATCTTTAAACTTTAATCTAATAATTATCGTTGAAATAGTTTTAGAAAACTGATAAATTTTTTTTCCTAAAGATTTTAAAATTTGTAATTATTTGAACTTGAAATTCAAATGAATTATTTGAACTTGAAATTCAAATGAATTATTCGAACTTGAAATTCAAATGAATTATTTGAACTTGAAATTCAAATGAATTATTTGAACTTGAAATTCAAATGAATTATTTGAACTTGAAATTCAAATGAATTTTAAAGAAAACCGATTTAATAAATAAATATTGCATAATTTGCTATTAAACCTGTTATTTGTTTAAATTTCGGTTTTTGCTGCTTTAATTAAAAAATGAGGGTTTGAATTACATTTTTCAAGAAGTTATAAGCTTCGAAAGGAAATAAGTCTAAATATTCCAGTGTTTACCACGAATTTTTAATGACGATTTCTGACACTGCTAGTGCATATATCCCTGGTTGTTCTTAAGCCTTTTTCTTGAATTCTGAAGTAAAACACTTACAAATTTAAAAACTATACACCACGCACATACACACACGCAGATAACACGCACACAGACACGTGTATATATATATATATATATATATATATATATATATATATATATATATATATATATATATAAGAACAAAGCATTAATAAAACATGTTAAACACTTCAAGAAAAGTTAAAAACATATTTAATTTTCTAAAAGGAAACACAAATTAAGTGGATTGTCCTTAATCCGCGAAGTTTCAAAAGAAATACTTTCCTTTCATATATAAATATATAAATATATTACCCCTCTGTGTTAAATATATATATATATATATATACATACATATATATATATATATATATATATATATATATATATATATATATATATATATATATATATATATATATATATATATATATATACACGGTTAACATAGCGTCTCCACCTTAGAAACCTTGTTTCTTAGAAAATCGCCCTTATTTTTATTTGGACGTAAACAAATAATATTTATTTATTTATTTTATTTTTATTTTTTTTAAACAGTAATCTGCGGACATTTATGTTTTGCGATTCTACCTCTCTTCAGCGTAGATTGACTGTTACTAGGAATCGAACCCCAGATCTAACAGTAAAACTGTCTATTGCTTCATAGCGTTATTAGATTAAACGCCGGATTATAATATATATATATATATATATATATATATATATATATATATATATATATGTGTGTGTGTGTGTGTGTGTGTGTGTGTGTGTGTGTTTATTACATTTAGCAAATTAGGCGCAAACCATTTATAATATTTGATAACACTTTTTCTCTGATAGGTTTATTCTTTGTTTTGCATATAATAAAATTCCAGATTTGAAATTTAACCGTTTCAAATCATAAAATTTAAATTTATCAATTAGGATTTATTTTCTCTATCTGGTATATTGAGCAATTTTATTTAGCTGGGATTGTCTTATATAAAATATTACATCCAATAATATTTTGTAATACTGATAATCACTAGATTTGCATACCGGTAAATTTACTGCATTTCACTATTCCTAAGAGTGTATATATATATATATATATATATATATATATATATATATATATATATATATATATATATATATATATAAAGTTATGAAAATATATATGGCATCTACGCAGATAACTCCGCGTTTAATTCTCGTGCTAAATTTTCAGGCTTATGCCTGTGTAGCTTAATTGCCATATATATTTTCATAACTTATTACCCAGCTCTACCAATCTATTGAGCACTGTTGAAGTAAATACTGAAAATTTACGCATATAATTATATCTTTGGATATTAATTTATGTGATTAAATGAAGTAGACTTCCGTTATTCAATGAAACACATATAAGACGTATATATATATATATATATATATATATATATATATATATATATATATGTATATATATATATAACTACTTCATTTACTCACATAAAATTAATATACGAAAGCATAGATTTATGCGTAAACTTTAAGTATTTACTTCAAAAGTGCTCAATACGTAGGTTGAGCTAGTTAGTAATTTATAAAATATATATGGCGATTAAGCTACACTGAATATTCGGCGTTTCATCCACTCTAGGATTCCTAGGAAAATAAGAGGATTCGGGTATGTGCCGATTTTTCTACAGGTCTCAATGACTGTCTTATGGATCATTGTTATCCACTGCCATCCCCTGAAGACATTTTTACAAAGCTGAATGGAGGGGAAATTTTCTCCAAAATTGATTTATCTGAGGCTTACCTTCAGGTAAAAGTCAGTGAAGGATGTTCGAAGTATTTGTGTATCAATATCCATGTAGAACTCTTCAGACTCAAAATTGGTTTGAAAGTAGCTCCAGCATTATTTCAGTAAATAATGGACACAATGCTTGCCGATTTAGGTTTTGCAATGTCATATTTGGATGGCATTCTTGTAAAGAGTAGAAATGTTCAGGAGCATAAGGAGCATATCAGAACAGTTTTCCAAAGAATTGAGGAATTTGGTTTCAAATTGAGTGCCGAAAAATGTGAATTTTTTTTACAAACAGATAAAATATCTGGGTCAAATCACTGACAGCCAAGGTAGAAGACCAGATCCTCAGAGAACAGAAGCCATTGAGAGGATGCCAGCACCTAGCAATGTTGCCCAGTTACAATCGTTTTTGGGTTTAGCACAATATTATGTTATCTATATCCCCAAAATGCATAAGTTGAGAGCACCATTGAACGAATTATTAAAAAAGGACGAAAGTGGATTTGGTCAAACGAGTGACAAAGTGCATTTGAAGAGATTAAGAAATGCCTGCTATCTGATTTAGCACTGGCACGCTTCGATCCACAGAAGGAATTGATTGTGGCATCAGATGCAAGTGATAATGGTTTAGGAACAGTACTTCTCCATAGACTGGAAGACGGATCAATGAAGCCAATAGTTCATGCTTCCAGATCACTTTTGCCTGCAGAGAGAAACTATTCTCAAATTGAAAAATAAAGTTTAGCAATAATTTATGCAATTAGAAAATTCCATAGAGTTATTCATGGCAGGACTTTTACGTTCCAGACTGACCACAACCCCTTGTTGACTATTTTTGGATCTAAAAAAAGGCATACCCACTCCCATTGCAAACAGACTTCAACGATGAAGCATTATTCTGTTGAATTATAATTTTAAAATGGAGTACATTTGATCCAAAAATATCGGACATGCAGATGGACTATCCAGATTGATTCAAAAGTGTGCAGAACCTCTAGAGAACACAGTGATAGCTGCATTAAGAGAGGAAAAAGAACTCTCAGGACTGCTGTGCAACATGATTCGAGAGCTACCAGTGACTCTGGACGACATCAATAAGGCAGCAGAAACAGATGAATTCATTGTAAGAATGAAAAACCAGGTGCAGCTAAATGACAAGTCAAAGAAAGACTAAAAATTTCACCATATTCGATTTGCTCAGATACTTTATTGTATGCAGACAGAATCGTCATACCGACCATACTGCAAAAGAGAATGCTAAAAGAATTCCATATCAGTCACACAGGCATGTCCAGAATCAATGCCTTGATGCGCGGATATACATATTGGCCTAATATGAACCGGGACATCGAAAAAATGTGTCGAGGGTGTCAACTAGCAGCAAAGGCATCACCTGTACAGATACAACCGTGGCCGAAGACGGATGCACCATGGATGCGGTTACACATTGACTATGTAGGTCCGTTGAATGGACATTACTACTTAGTGGTTGTCGACAGCTTTACAAAATGGCCGGAAGTGCTTAAGTGTAAACATCCGACATCGACTAGTATTATAGATGCATTAAGACATCTCTTCAGTCGTTTTGGAGTACCTAAAACTATTGTCAGTGACAACGGCATCTAATTTACCAGCAAAGAGTTTGAAGAATTCTGCAAGGCCCTATCCATTGAACATTTAACAACTGCAATATACCATCCAAGATCAAACGGCCTCGCAGAGAGATTTGTTGATATGTTCAAAAGAACTTTAAGGAAACACCAAGGCATAGACACTGATGAGAAGAGTCTTGAAGATTTTTTTGTCTGTATACAGGATCACTCCTAATCCAAACACGAATACCGGTTTGTCACCAGCTGAACTAATGTTCGCACGGAAAATCAGATCTGTATTTGACAGGATTTTACCAAATGCAACCAAGACAACAGTAACGAGAGAAAATCACTCGACAAGGTTCTACAAACCTGGTGACAATATATTCTTTTTGAATTATAGAACTGGGAAAAGCATATGGGAGGAGGGGATGATTATGAAAAGAGTTGGGCACATGCTATATTCGGTAAGAAGTAGTAAATTTGACTGTCGTAGGCATATGAAACAGCTAAGACCTCAACACACTGATGACTACAAACAGGCAGAAGATAATGAATTGCCCTTAGAGGTATTGTATGACTTTTTTTTATATTTCTCTACCCATAGCACTACCTACTCCGAGAGTAGTATCTTCTACTCCAGGTCAGAGAGTACCAGTTTCCCCACCAGATCCACCCCCTCAAACGGTGTTGAGGAGAAAAAGTACAAGGATGAAAAGAAAAGTTAACCGACTGAGCCCCAGAAATAAAAACAAACGGTATTAAGCAAAATTCTCCAAAGAGAAATTGGCTTGGGGGGAGGGGGGTTATATGGAGAGAGTTAACGAACCCGGAACATTCTACATAAGGAACCGAGTCACCGGTTTTTACCGAACACTTGTAAAAAACAGAGACTTTCTCCCTGGACATTAATACGCTTTATTTGTTTCTATGTAAATACATAAATAAACTTCTCTTTCAGTATTCAACCACAGTGTATATTTATTCATTCCTTTCACGGAATACTTAGTTTTTGATTGTCCGAATTAATAGGCCATCTTGGTACATATCAGATATCTCAACTTCTTTACTGACTCAGTGCTTGAGAGATAAAGACTGAAATGGAACATTCGAATATCTATGTATCTCATATAGACTTCAAGTGTTAGCCCCAGGTTGTGGGCCCCTTGATTTCTGAGAACTTCGACTGAAGTAAAATAAAAAAAAAAGTGAAATCACCCTCTACGTCACTAATTGTTACCAAGTCAGATCTATGACTTACTTGTAGTTTCATTAAATACTTTTGCAAACAAAATCCGATCCCGCATTTTGCTAAATCCTACCCTCTGATGAGAAGGAAATTATTTTTTCGAAACTCCACGGATTAAGAACTATTCACTTATTTTGTGTTTTCTTTTTTTAAAATTAAATATGTTTTTAACTCTTTTTCAAATGTTTTAAACATGTTTTATTAACTACTTGTTCTTATATATATATATATATATATATATATATATATATATATATATATATATATATATATATATATGCAAAAGTACCCGTCGTTGACTGGGTTCAAAATCAGACTACAGGAAATGGACTCTGATTTATGAAATATGATAGGTTATGAAAAGGAAGGGTTGTAAAGGGATTGCTTCGAATTTGTGGGTATCAAAACCAAAGCAAAATATGATGAAAGTAAAAATAAAATAGATAAACCCCATAATTTATTATACCATACCTGTTCACACTGAAACACTTATCACAATATTCTGTGGATCTATATTTAAAAAAACCGTGTTAAACTTTGTGACATATTTCCATTCAATGGAGGTCAGGCGCGAACGAACACCCCATAGTTTTATTATACTATATTTCTTCAAACTGAAACATAATTATCAAAGTATACTTACGCAGATAGATATGAAAAGTATACTTACGCAGATAGATATGAAAAGTCTTTATTAAAGTTTGTGCCTATTTCTATTCTATGGAGACCAGGCGTGAACGCAGACCCCACAATTTTATTATACCATCCCTATTTAAGTTAAAACGTATTTATCAAAGTATTATGTACATCTATATCAAAAACACTTGTAAACGTTGTTTTTTAATTTTTAAATCTTTTATTTCCATACTTTGTGGACCAGGCGCGAATGCAGACCCCCATAATTTTAATGAACCACCGTTCTGCCAGATCAAACATGCCCATTCCTGATCCTCGATACATTTTCTATCATTATATGTAATCAGTTTTTAAAAATAGTCAACCATATAGGAGCCTATTCGTGACCACACACACACACACACACACACACACACACACACACACACACACACACACACATTCAGCTTTATATATATATATATATATATATATATATATATATATATATATATATATATAATGTATTTATATTAATAATGTAGCATTAACACCGGCAGCATAGAAGCTGTAACTGTGTGTACCGTCAAGAAAACAGTCGACAGGGACGGAATTCCAAACTTTATTAGTTCGAGAGAAGAAACTATCACAGTAGAAGTAATTCCTATAGATATCTCCTGATTTGGCTGCTTGTCGGGTCAATAGGGGGTAATTACGTCGAAGGGGGGGCACAAGGGCTACGAGTTCGTCAAAGTACATCCCATTAAAATACTTGTAAACTAAGAAAAGGGATGCAACATTGTGGCGATGGGGCAGGGGTTGAAGTTTAGTTGATAGTGCGGAATTTATTCGATTTGAGTATCTTTTTATAACACTGTCTAAGAGGGAAAGCTTAGTGGTAGGCCAGATGTGGCAGCAATACTCCATACATGGACGAATAGTGGCTTTGTAAAGATATATAGGCTACTGTCAGATGAGAGTAATTGTTTTTTTTTTTACAGAAATGTCTTTAATAACATTGACATTACATACAAACAAACTTTCGGCACCACTTAAAAAAGTCGCTACTTGCCACATATTCATTTAGTTACTTGAAAAGGCTGTCCCTTTTCTATGAAAATAAGAACATTAGATAAGTGAAAATGAGATTAGGATAAGCCGAGATTCGAACCTTGTAAGCAAGGTTTAGAAATTGGAATGTTAGACTTTAGCTATTGTTAAATTCTATTAGAAAATAGTTAGATACTGTTTGTATTGTAAAAATGAATTGATTGTTCGTTCTTTTATGAAAACTGACTTAAAAATGTCAGCTAAAAAGAATGAACAATACAAATTAAAAATATATTGTAAAAAAATAGGTTAGGTTCAAAAATAGGTTAGTTGAGAATTCTTTGTTTGCAGAAGTGTGTTTTGTACAAACGTGTGCTTAGCCACGTGAGTTGGTCACGTTTTGGAACCACATATCTGACGTCATAGCAAAAATGGAATTCTCAAGATAGGAGCTAGAATTAGTCAGATTAGGGTAGTCGGGCAGTTGAGGCAGGACAGTTGAGGCTGCTAGTCAGAGAGAGAGAGAGAGAGAGAGAGAGAGTTGACGTCAGAGTCCTTTGAAAGCGAAGGAAAGAACATTAAACTATGCAGATCCCAAATGTGAATTCCTGACGTCATCATCATTCGACCGGTCCAATGAAATAAAGAATCACCATCAATTTTTGTTACTGTTGTCTTCGTGTCATCATTCCACAAATTGAAGGTAATGTGTTAATCATCTTCATATGAACTTTATGTAACCCTTACAAGAAATATAAGAACTGTGCATCTATCACCCTATCACACTCGCTATATGTGTTAAGAAGAAACATATATGTATAACTATAAATATAATATGTATAAACGTCTCTCCCCCTCATCAATAGTTATATAAATGCCGCCGTCTCTCTTCAATATGAATGTCCTCATCATATCTCTTTAAAAATGAACAGCGTCATCCTTAAATATGAACCCCCTGCTATGCAATAATTTTACCTGGTAGCGTTTTTCCTTCCTCCGACCACAAGCCGGTCACAGCCAGCCCATTCGCGTCCTTTTTCACGACTATTCTCTTCTTGCGTACACTTTCTAATTTGCATATGCGTTTTTTTGACTACTGCTGATGCTGCTAATCTCTTCGCAAACCAGCCATCCTTCTGCTGCTGATGACGCTTTTCCACGCGTTCATATACACTATGTTAAATTTGTTCCAATTCATGTTTCCTGTGAATGTTAAGCCAAGGAGTTTGAACGCAGGGCCGTCAGTTAGCTCTATATATTTAAAACTCAGTCCCACAAAGTTGACGAATATTTTAGCACGTATTTTCTGTGACCTAAAATACAAAGGGCAATTTTATATGTGTATGTCTAGCTAAAAGTAAAAACTAAACAAATACAAAACACACGTACATAAAGTTGGTATTACTGACTGCCCTGGAATAATTATGCCTAAATTTAAAAAACCCTAAACTTTCTCAGGGTCTCGTCATTACAAAAAATAACCCTGCAACAATCTAGAGATTTTCCAACCCTTTTGGCTAGGATAAAACAATAGAATCGACTGGGTCTCAGTAGGCCATCGTCAATTATTTCCGAGGCGCACCATTCGTACTTTTGCTACTACTCCTGCGTACCTTCTTTTGAAAAATCCGTTTTATTCACAGTTGAAAACCGCCCTAGTGTCTATGTCCGTATGTGGAACACAATACCGCAGGGCTACTTCCCAGTTGACTACAACATGGTCGTTTTCATGTTTAATGTAAATAAGTTCTTACTGAGACATTCTCTTACATGATCAAACACTACCCAAGTTCCATTGTTACCGACCGTCACAGTATTTTTCTCACAGTCTACTCGGTACTCCTAAACCCTTATCTTTCAGTGATCCTTGGGTGTTGATAAGCGGTGCCCCCCCCACCCTAGTAAAAAAAAAAACTTTTGGGTAGCCATGTAAATGGGATTAGATAGAGACTAATGTTACTCTTGAAAACAACGCAGGCTAACGAGCAAACGTTACAAGCTATTTGATTAATTCTTTCTGTTGCTAGGCGGCCAGGTATATAGATATATCACATGAGACGACCTTGGGATTCGCCACAGGTGATTCAAAACCAGAGCATTAACAACCAATGCAACTAGCCGTGTTAAAAGAGGTTTTAGACGTGACAAACATAAGCATTCAATTTGCTTAAGTTTTGGGATGGGTTAAGTAAACAATACTGTTAAATAACAAATAATACGTACGGGATTTTCCCGTATCTGCGATCCTATTACATAATTGATGAGACTAAAGTGTTTGGACTTTTTTTCTGGATATTTTTCTATTCATATAATTATTTTATAGTACTTCTGCAGTTTACGGATAGTAGGGTTTTTTTGTTTTTTTTTTTTTGGGGGGGGGATAGGATTGACAATATTGCGTATTTTCTAATCCAAGCTAGTTCCGATCCTGAATTTCATCAGAAAAATAAACGATATCATTTAATCTGAAAGCCCCTGCACAAATGTAGGTCAACAAATAAAATAACCAAAAAACTGTCTTTAGAATACAGAAATATAAGTTTACCTTTCTTAATTTTGGAGATAAAGATTGGTTACTCGTATTATTTGAATTCTTCTCACCTTGAATGTCATTTTCACAACGTTACGGTCATATATTCATCCATATTCAATACTGTTTCGCTTTATCACAGCTGATCAGTGCGGCTAGGCAGGCAACTATCTCAAGCTAGGATCGAAACCTGATAGTTAAGGATATTCACCACTACGCTATTCGGCTGCTGCTGTGCGGGTAGTAAATTAATTATGTTTTGACATTGCCCACATGCCTAAGCTCGATTTGTTTACACAAAGAGTATCGCTTAATGCGCTAATGGCAGTTTGTATATCACTCCCCAATATGTTCAATCCAAGATAGCCGCAAACGTAGGTCAACACATAAAACTATACAGAAACTTATTTTCTTTGAAATACAGAAATATTTTTACGCTTCTTGATTTTAAAGTCTTTCATGATTGCGATATATATATATATATATATATATATATATATATATATATATATATATATATATGTGTGTGTGTGTGTGTGTGTGTGTGTGTGTTGCAATATATATATATATATATATATATTGCGATATATATATATATTGCGATATATATATATATTGCGATATATATATATATATATTGCGATATATATATATTGCGATATATATATATATATATATATATATATATATTGCGATATATATATATATATATATTTATGAGCCTTGACAAATATTTCTCCTGTAGATCAAAGTTTTAACAACGCTATTTATTTAAACCTAATAAGCTATTCTTTTTGCTTGATTTGATTGGTGATCTTTTAAACCAAACGCATTTCAAATGAAAACATTATTACCTGCTTACATGTCATGTCGAAATTAGTATAAATTCCAAAAAATACAAAAAATGATCCACTAGAAAACTAATTACTGAGCTGATTTGTTCGGCGAATTTCTCACTTACTGTCCCCAACCACGGTAAACGAAGATATATTGGACATTTAATCACTGTTTTAACTTTAGTTTCAGAAAACTCGGGTTATTTTTCTTTGCATAACTGACATAATCACTTAAGACGGTACCCATTCTTGGATAGAGTATTAGTAATTATTTCTTTCATATTTCATTAAAAGATCTTAGAGTCTATTCACGTTCGGTTGAGGAGGCCTTTTCTCTGTAAACAGAGAGAATATCTCTTAGTTTTCGACGTGATTAACCGCTAGTATCTTCGAAAATATCATAATGTTTCTCTATTTTAATCGCTTCCCTGTTTTCCCCAACCCATGAACAGAACGCAACATAACTTTATTCTAATAATGTACATATTTTTTTTTATTTTCCTTTTTAAATCCGTCGATACAGCTTTGAAAAACAGGGCGAAACTGGTCAGCTGACCCCCCCCTTTATTTTCTTTCTTCTTCTTCCCCCCCCCCTTTTTTTTAAACGTGTTTTACTTTAAATCTGTGCCTTTTTTACAAATATTTTAATGGAATGTATTCCGATGAACTTGTTTCACTTGTACCCCCTCGACGTACATATCCCCGACAAACCCGCTTAGCAATAAAATCTCACCCCTTCACTGTTGTTGTTCCTAAATGCCAGAGAGCTTTCTATTCTAATAGTTTCTTCCCTCGAACAGCTAGACCTTGGAATTCCCTTCCTGCTGCCTGCTTCCCTGGCTGTACTGATATGCAGAAGTTTAAATGTAACATAAACAAATATCTTGTTAATCTTTCCTAGACATGGCCCCAAATAGTAGCGCCTTACGTCCAAGTCGCGATATGCTTTGTAAGGGGTGAACATGAGTATAAAAAAAAATCATGAATAATAAAAGTCTTCCCTTCATGATTGCGATAAATAAAATTATGTAAACGTTAGATAGGTTCTACGTGAGTTAGTCCACGTTTCGACGTTAGCAGTCTCGTTAAGAGTCCAATAATGGCAAATTAAATAATAGCTAATATAATTCATGAAAATCGTATTAGCAAAAAACAGCTTGGAATAGCAAATATAATTAATTAAAAAAAAAAGTATTAGCAAAGATGACATTCGTCTGGCGGGATTTCCATAAACGAAATACTTAACTTTATTATATAGATAAAGATATATCCTATTCCACATGGGCTTGCGCAACACGCCCTTGAGATTCGAAACCGGATTTTAAGAGATAAAGCATTAATAATTTCAAATGTATTCGTTAAAGGTGTGACACTACGCATAGGTAAATATCGAATTTAGCTTTGGGATGGGTAAGTGTCAACTCGGTGCAAAAATAATGTTTTTTGATGTTCAACTTCAAAAGATCACAACTCCTTTCATAATAAACTTTATTAATCGAAATGAAAACCATTAGAATTGACGCGTTTTTGCCAACGAGAAACAAGTTTATTTATTCCATTAGCATAGAAATCCAGAGTTCTGGAAGCGATGAAGTCATTGAAGGCCGATTCGGCATCATCTCGGCTTCTGAAGCATTTTTTGTGCAAGAAGTTGTCAACATGCTTGAAAAAGTGATAATCGGTGGGCGAGAGGTCCAGTGAATATGGCGGATGAGTCAGAGTATCATAGCCCAATTTGTTCATCTTCTGCAGGGTCAGTTGAGCAACATAGGGCGAGCGTTGTCATTGGTCAATCTCGCGCCCATACGTTGCAGCTCCTGGTGCCTTTCGTCGATTTGTCGGTAGTATTTCTCCGCCGTAATCATTTCGCCCAGATTCAAGAAGCTGTGATGGATGAGACCAGCCGCAGACCACCAAACAGTCACCATAACCTTTTTTCGTGTGCAATTTCGGCTTCAGGAAGTGTTGTGGACCTTCTCCAGCATCCAATCACTGTGCCAAACATCGCCAGTTGTCATAGAGGATCCACTTCTAATCACATGCCACTTTCCGCTCGAGAAATGGATCGTTTTTGTTGCGCAGAAGGAGCGTAGAAGACACCACAAAACGACAATTTTTTTATCGTTCAATTCATGCGGCACCCATTTATCCAACTTTTTTTTTACTTCCCTATTTGCTTTAAATGGCGAACGACTGTTGAGTGGTAGACCTCGAGTTCAACAGCAACTTCTTGTGTGGTTTTGCGAGGATCGACATCACTCAAGGCTTTCAAATGTTCTTTATCAACCGTAGTCGGCCTGCCGCGACCGTCTTCATTCTCAGGGCTCTCGTCACCATTGCGAAATTTCTTGAACCACCGCTGTGCCACAAGTTCGTTAGTGGTTCCTGGACCAAAGGTACCGTTGATATCACGAGCTGTCTCGGCAGATTTTCGGCCTACTTTGAACTGGAACAAGAAAATCGTGCGGATTTGAATTCTGTCCATGCTGTCGAATAGCCTGCAAAAAAAATGAATGGAGAGATTGAGAACGGTAACGAATAACACAATTCGAGAGAACGAAAAACACGCTTCAAATATATATATATATCAATAAATTAATTCAGGAACCATATATAAAAGTAACGTATGTGAGAAAACAATATTCTTTTTACACCAACCTAAAATTAGACGATGTCATTTAAGCTTCGAGGGAAATGGCTTTCAGATCAATTTCAATCCACCATTGTCGTGTGTGAATGTGCAGATAGACAAAGCATCAAATCTGGAATACAATATAGCATATGGTACACATAACAATAAGGACCAAATAATAGTTTGCCATTATCACTTTTCCAAGCATGTTGACAACTTCCTATCCAAAAAATGCTTCAAAAGCCGAGATGATGCCGAATCGGCCTTCAATGACCTCATCGCTTCCAGAACTTTAGATTTCTATACTAATTGGATAAATCTTAAACAAAATGAGTAATCGTAAAATTTACTACAAAGCTATGAGCATGATTCTGAGTGTAGCGAGAGAGGGCAAGAGTGATAGATGTAGAAATATTAAGATGTTAATACGAATATATAAAAATAAAGTTGGAATAGAAAATTACAAGGCAATATTGCGATTAGGTAGAGAATAAACATTTGCGTTAAAAGGTTCAAGCAGTTACGTCACATATAGGACGTCTCTAGTAGGACGTGGCGAATGAGCAGATAAGATATTTTCTTTTTACTGATTTGGCATAGAGAGAGAGAGAGAGAGAAGGAGAGAAATATAGAGAGAGAAAGGAGAAAGAAAATATATCAGGTGTTTTAAAAGCGGCATAGGTTATTAATGATCATTGCTCCAGACAACACACGAGGCTACTTGATATAAGAAATTAAGAACGAAAGATAATTATCACGAGACAATAGACGCCTATTAGCCTTAGTCTTGACAAAGGTGACTTTTCAACTAGGTTCGAATCTTTTGATCGCTAGTAATTCTCATTTCATACTCTGAAGATTGCGTAAGTATGAAACACTAGCGTCCGCGAGTAATAATAAACACTTATATAAAATATCGGTATATATATATATTGTCATACACATATTTCGCTGTATCACAGCTCATCAGTGCGGCTAGAACATGAGATGAGAAGCGCTGACTCTCGCCTGGGTCGAGTTTCAATCCTGGCTTGAAGTAGTTGCTGTTCTAGACGCACCGATGAGCTGTGATACAGCGAAATATTTGTATGACAATATATAAATATATATATATATATATATATATATATTTCTGTAGAAATATATTTTTCTTATTATATATCAATCCTTATATAAGAAGCTCAATGTGAACACAGAGCAATATGTAGAATAAATGACAAAAACTTATATTCCAAAACACATGATGTTGACAATTTTATATTTTATTACTTTACATCAATTGATCCTTATAGTTCTTGACAGTGTCTGTTTCGTAGCGCAAAATCAATCACTTAATAATTATATCAATTGTGAATTTATTATGCCCTTAACTCATCAGAAGAAATAGCAACAATCAATCCACCAAAAGGAATTAAAATGTGATAGGACATGGTGAGAATCCGAAAATTGGAAGAGAAACTGCACTAGCTGCAGTTACCTTTATATTTTACCATTACGCCATCTTTTTTAAGATTTTTCGCTAGTATATCTATAAAAATGAAATTGTCTTTGTGTGTGTGTGTGTGTGTGTTTTGTGTGTGTGTGTGTGTGTGTTTGTGTGTGTGTATGTTTGTGTGTGTGTGTGTGTACTTCCCTGCCAAACTACTCTGTCAATTTTCAGTCTACATCTACAGACTCGAGATTTGATATAAGGGGTAATGAGATTTTGAAAAAAATTTTAATCGGCCAGAAATTTGGCTGTCAAGGAGTCAATGTTCAGCGATTTGACCTTTGAAAACACTACCAAACTCCGCCGTCAATTTTAGTCTAAGCACTTGAAGTTTTAGATGTAGGTTATTTGGACAAGGATCAAACTTTTTAATTTAATTGGAGCCCAAAACAATAACTATTAAGGCGCTATAATTGGGTTCAAAGTTTAAAAAAAAATTGACCTTGGCTGTCTCTACCAAATTACTCAGCCATTTGGTCTAAAAAAATTATATTTTACATAAAGTGTATTCAGAAATAGGGCAAGGTTTTTAATCAGTTTTTTGGCCGAAAATTTGGCTGCCAAAGGGTACAAATTCAAAAGATTTGACCTTTGCGGCCTCTAGCAAACTATTCGGCCAATTTTGGGTCTAATCCTTTGAAATTTTACATAACGCGTATTCAGATATGCAGCAAACTTTTTAATAAGTTTTTGGCAAAAATTGGGCTGCCAAGAGGTCAAAGCTGAAAGAGTTGGTATTTGCAAATTTTACCAAACTCCTCCGCCAATTTTGGGTCTAAACATTTGAAATTTTAGATAGAGGTTACCTGTACATAAGTCTAACTTTAATATATATATATATATATATATATATATATATATATATATATATATATATATATATATATGTGTGTGTGCACATAAAGTTATAAACAGTACATAGGGCCCGAGCAAAGACGGTCTGAACAGCTAGTATATATATATATATATATATATATATATATATATATATATATATATATATATATATATATATAGTAATGTGATTGATAATTTAAAAATCAAATTATAATTAAATTAAAAATCCGTTTCATAAGAAGGAACAACAACAAAATCAATTATTTGTACGATCGTTTCTGAAAACAGTGTTTTTATTGTGGTAGACATCAAGTTACGGACAATAATTATTACATATAGTTTTTTAACAAACAAGTTTTCCTCATCAGCAAATATTGTGAAGGGTGTTTATTAAATGTAAAAGACACCATAAATAAACCTAGCATTAAAAGTAAGGCAGATGTATCTGGAAAAAATTAAAATAAAGGTATGGATTTAAACTTGATAAGAAAATTAATATGTGTTAGAGATAGAAATAAAATAGAGTAAAATATAAATTTGGTTTAAGTACAATATTATACATACAGACACAAATATATACATGCATATATATGAAAAATAGACACATATATGCATATACATAGATATACAGATATATACATAAAAATATAGGTACAAATATTTACCTTTTAATTTTTCGCCTTTTGAAATCAGGAACTATGGTTAAAGTACTCAGATGCTTGCTATAGCTTTTCAGCTTATGAAATGATAAATTTTCAAAAAGGACGCCCGTGCAATAATTTATTTCCGTTAGTATACTTTTGATTTAAAGACGCCACGGTTTATAATTCTAAAGAAATTGTAGGTTAATGTTACCTTTATTTTAATTTTTTTCCAAAAGGACATATAGACTGATTACCCAGGATATGTTTTCATATTTTGCCCTCTGATTATTATATTTCCTATAATAGGGGCTAAATTGTAGAAACATTTTCTTTGCGTGATGGTGCTAATATTTGAAATAAGTGCTGATTCTAGAAGTCTTCGTTTAGCTCTATCTACAACGAATTTGATCATTTTTGCATGATCAAAGTTAAACGAGTGATCATGTTCAGCACAATAGCAAAAAAGTGCATTTAAGGAGTTTCCATTCTTTATGTTAGATATAATTTAGATATAATTTAAATATAATTTAGATATAAGTTAGATATAAGTTAGATATAAGTTAGATATAATTTAGATATAAGTTAGATATAATTTAGATATAAGTTAGATATAAGTTAGATATAAGTTAGATATAAGTTAGATATAATTTAGATATAAGTTAGATATAATTTAGATATAATTAAGATATAAGTTAGATATAAGTTAGATATAAGTTAGATATAAGTTAGATATAATTTAGATATAATTTAGATATAAGTTAGATATAATTTAGATATAATTTAGATATAATTTAGATATAAGTTAGATATAATTTAGATATAATTTAGATATAAGTTAGATATAATTTAGATATAAGTTAGATATAAGTTAGATATAAGTTAGATATAAGTTAGATATAATTTAGATATAATTTAGATATAATTTAGATATAAGTTAGATATAATTTAGATATAATTTAGATATAAGTTAGATATAAGTTAGATATAATTTAGATATAATTTAGATATAATTTAGATATAAGTTAGATATAATTTAGAAATAATTTAGATATAAGTTAGATATAAGTTAGATATAATTTAGATATAAGTTAGATATAATTTAGATATAATTTAGATATAAGTTAGATATAATTTAGATATAATTTAGATATAAGTTAGATATAATTTAGATATAATTTAGATATAAGTTAGATATAAGTTAGATATAATTTAGATATAATTTAGATATAATTTAGATATAATTTAGATATAAGTTAGATATAAGTTAGATATAATTTAGATATAATTTAGATATAAGTTAGATATAATTTAGATATAAGTTAGATATAAGTTAGATATAAGTTAGATATAAGTTAGATATAATTTAGATATAAGTTAGATATAATTTAGATATAATTTAGATATAAGTTAGATATAATTTAGATATAATTTAGATATAATTTAGATATAAGTTAGATATAATTTAGATATAATTTAGATATAATTTAGATATAAGACTTAGTGAACATAAAAGAGATTATATAATATTATAAATTTAACTTTTTAAAAATCCTAATGCTTCAATATTTTAAGTTATAAATTTATTATATCTTTTACTAGAATATCTTGTCCTTTTCTTTTCCAGTTTTAACAACTATTCCTTTACTTTTCCATGTTTAAGCTTAACCATATTACTTTTCATGCTCGCAGTTTTCTATTATAATCCATGATTTTTTCCAGGCTTCAAATAAATTAATTTGTTCTTTGTTTAATTTCAGTCTTATTTTTTTTACCCCCATAAACACATATGTAATAACAATGTACGGCACTCGTCTGCTTTCAATAAAATATTCCAATTATCTCCCTTTCATGCTTTCATTCTTTATGTTCCACTTGTTACTTCTCTTTTCGCGACCGCAATGAATTAGTAGCAACATTAGTTGCTGAAGCGACGTGGTTGCTATGGAAACCAGTCATAAAAACGTCGCTAACCCCCTTACATTTTTTACGATTTTGAACACCAGAAAATTCATCATAGCTTTTGTTTCACTGGACGAAAATTGAAAATTTTTTTCACAATATAGCTGAGGTGATTTTTAAGCTGTAATAATTGTTTGAAATTTGGTCGAAAAATGAGTGGGCAGCGAAGCTTTAAAGCAGTTCTAAATGACTAAAACTGCCACTTAACCATATGTTAAAACACGATAGTGTTTGAATGATATGTACAGTACAAGATTTTGTTTAGACCCGCCATACGACGATTACACCAACCTGTGCTTCTCTGATAGTAATTGAAAGGTTATGAAGGCTTTTTGAAGCATGAAAACGATGTTACTTGTATTTAATATTTTTATTGTTTTTTTTTTCTTTTTTTGCCGGCTAAATTAAACGCTATAACGTTGCAACATTTTAAAACAATAAAAAGGTAAATAAATAAATAAATACAATCTTCTTCCACAAACGACTAAAATAACCTACATGAACCATTTCGAACATGGTTGCTAGGAATGAACGCTGTCCATACTCCAAATTTCCATTTTTTTCAACGGCTTTCTTTTTCATTTCGATACTTTTTTGTGACCAAGAGCGGAGATCCGCTTGAAATATAAAAAAAATAACAATAAAAATACCAAATACAAAATTAACATCATTTTCATGCTTCAAAAACCATCATAACCTTTAAATCAATCAATCAATATGTATATATATATATATATATATATATACTTATATGTAATTGTACTGAGTTCGTGAAATTCAGTAAATTTTCATATACCAATGAGTTTTAAGCCAAAAATGGTTGACTTAAAGAGTAAGCTACAAAATTATCAAATTTCATAATTGAGCATTAATATACTGTGTAAGCAAAA
>NC_136514.1:90441103-90456103 GCF_053919585.1 Euprymna scolopes | reverse complement strand
TCTCTTTGAAAATTCATGAGTTAATGATATTTCTTTATTATACAGACGAGAACGATAAACTTGTCGCCCTAGAAAAAACGACATGATTCCACTGCCGTTTGATGAAAACCGGTTTTCATTTTTTGTTGCAGGCCATCTACTAGTTGACCAGTTGTGTACAAATCCCAAGAGCGATAGGGGCCTTCTACCATGTCTGAAAGTGACACAATGTTCAACGAGCGAGATCAGAGATGCGCCGCTGTACAACCCATGCTCTATACTGATTCAAGTTATGACAACAGGACCATTGCCAGCACCCTCAAAATGCATCGCTGGATTATCACGAATAACAAGGATCTGCTCAGGTTAATGAAAACAAAGTTTCCAGCCGCGGTTATGGTCTTTGATGTGGTTTTAAGTGAGGGCCACATCATGCCACCTCACATCTTCGAAATCCGCATAAAAGTCAACACCAAAGTGTACCTGGATCTGTTGAAGAGTGTGGTGATCCTCTGGCCCACAAATCCAAAGAGATCCAGGCTTAGTTTTAGAAGGAATATTACGACTTTGTACCCTTCTCTCACTGGCCCCCTTCTCCCTCTACCTTAGCACGCTGGACACTTCGTTTGGTTATACGTTGGGAACATCACCAACATGACCTCTCACAACACCAAATCCAGTCTGATCGTCGCTAGTGCCAAGTATTCGCCGAGCACCCGCTGTTTTCTTTAGGGCGGCACTTTTATCGTTCCACCCTGTAATTCTTTGCTTAAATTTTGATGAATTAATGAATATTGTAAGTTATTATTTCATCATCATTTTTATTGTTATCCTTTCTTTCTATATATGTGTGTACACACGCACACGTGTGCGCACGCATGCACGCACACACACATACATACGCACACAAATGATTGGAGATTTGACACAAGGGGTATTCAGATTTAGGAAAATCTTTTTAATCGGTCTTCGCCCAGAAATTTGGTTTTCAAGGGGTCAAAGTTCAACGATTCGACCTTTGAAAACGCTACCAAACTTCTTCGCCAATTTTTGATCTAGACACTTGACATTTTAGATGTAGGTTACTTGGACAGGGATCAAACTTTTTAATTTCATTGAGCCCCCAAAAATTAATTTTAAGGGGCGATAATTGGGTTCAAAGTTAAAAAAATATATAACCTTTGCGGTCTCTACCAAATTACTCAGCCAATTTTTGGTCTAAACATTTGAAAGTTTACATAAAGTGCATTCAGACATGAGGCAAGCTTTTTAATCGTTTTTTTGGCCAAAAATTTGGCTGCCAAGAGTTCAAAGGATTTGACCTTTGCGGTCTCTAGCAAACTATTCAGCAAATTTTGGGTTTAAACTTTTGAGATTTTATATAAATAGTATTCAGACATGCAGCAAGCTTTTTAATTAGATTTTGGGCGAAAAATTGGCTGGCAAGAGGTCAAAGTGTAAAGAGTTGACCTTTGCACACTCTACCAAATTCCTCCACCAATTGTGTGTCGAAACACTTGAAATTTTAGATGTAGGTTACCTGGGCATAAGTTAAACTTTTTAATGTATGTATATACATATGCACATAAAGTTATGAACAGTGCATAGGGCCCGAGCAAAGCTGGGCTTAACTACTAGTATATATATATATATATATATATATATATATATATATATATATATATATATATATATATATATATATACACGTACTTATGTATCTATACTTACAAAAGTTTTACTGCAGTTAATTCGATCAAGATGTTTCGTTTTAAAATTGTATTTTAAGGATAGTCCGTCTGGAGAAACGCCTAATTATTACCAAATTTATTCATTTAAATCCGTTTTATTTTGATGACGTTTATATGTTTTCCATCAACAAATGATAAAGTGTATTTGTTTTAGATTTTTCACTATCTATAATTACCCGGCATTGCCCGAGAGACTGCTTAACTTCATAGAAGCAAAAGCGAAATTCAACTAATTTTGGGAAACTTTTCATCACTCAGATTCCAACGAACACCACTTTAGCCATTTTGAGATAAATAAAATTTACGTAAAAATCAAATATAAATTCCTGTGCGTGTGCAAATTTTAAATGCTTTAATTACTTAAAAAATCTTTGATTTTTTAAAATAAATTCTTTTGTAAACTTACAATTATTTAAATTACATACGACATAATCACGTTGACACACCGGTTCTCGTTAAATCAACAAAGTTAAGCAACTTTCAGCCTGATCAGTACCAAATGGGTGATCATTTGGGAATTCCAAGCACTGTATGTAGGAGGACGTCGACACCTCCCTACAAGAGTATCAATAAACCTAACGGGGATATACATGCGACTGGGGACCGCTTGTGAATTTTATACTCACATGGAAATTCCTCCTTCGGAGGAAGACAGTCGAATCCGCATAGGGTTCGTGCCGTTTCCGTTCCCAATTATTTGAAATATTTAAATTATTCAAATATTTTTTTTCGATATATCTTCAATTATTTAAATTAAAAAGTGTAAGAATGTTTTGTGTCATCAAATATTCAAAGGAATTCGTTTGATTGTCAGAATTTCTTTTATTTTTAATAAAATATGTTATGATCATAAAATATCTTCTTAAGATTTTTTTTTAACAAATAATCAATCGATTGGGACGAAAACTAATGAGTAAATAAAACAACTGGACATAACGACGGAAACATTGAAACAGAAGAAAACAATAAAATGTAAACTATGTGGCCAAAGAGACGAAACGGTAGATCAGATAATAAGTGAACGCAGTAAACTAACTCCAAAGGTATACAAAAACACGGCTGCATGGAAAAGCAATACACTTAAAAAAAAATTTTTTTATTAATAACCCTAACCCTAACCCTAACCCATACACTTAAAACTATGCAAACGTCTTCAATTTTACAGTGCGGCAAATTGTACAGACACAAACCAGATGCAGTGTAGAGTTCAATAATATGCACCTAGAGAACGTCGGAGGTTACATTGGTGGAAACGCTGTGAAAATAGCACCCAAGATGAGAATAGTAGTCTGAATCAAGTAAATAATCCAAATTATCAATCACTATCTCAAAAATTCAGGGACAGAAAGATTCCCGAGTTCGACAATCTATATATCTATAAAAGTGAAATTGTCTGTCTGTATGTGTGTCTGTGTTTGTACATTTCCCTACCAAACTACTCGGTTAATTTTCAGTCTACAGACTCGAGATTTGACATAAGGGGTATTGAGATTGGGGAAAACTTTTAATCGGCTTACTGCCAGATATTTGGTTGTCAAGGGATTTAACCTTTGAAAACTCTACCAAACTCCTCCGCCAATTTTGGGTCTAAACACTTGAAATTTTACATGTAGGTTACTTAGATATGGATCAAACTTTTTAATTTGATTTGAGCCCAAAACAATAAATGTTAAGGGGTCAGAATTGGGTCAAAGTTTAAAAATATTGACCTCTGCGGTTTCTATCAAATTACTTAGTCAATTTTTGGTCTAAACATTTGAAATTTTGCATAAAGTGTATTCAGGCATAAGGCAAGCTTTTTAATTGTTTTTTTGACCGAAAATTTAGCTGCCAAGGGGTCAAAGTTCAAAAGATTTGACCTTTGCGGTCTCTAGCAAATTATTCAGCAAACTTTTGGTCTAAACATTTGAAATTTTACATAAAGAGTATTCAGGCGTGCAGCAAACTTTTTCATCAGTTTTTGAACGAAAATTCGGCTGTTAAGATATCAAAGTGTAAAGAGTTGACCTTTGTAGACTCTACCAAACTCCTCCGCCAAATTTGGGTCTAAACACTTTAAATTTTAGATATAGGTTACCTGGACATGAGTCAAACTTTTTAATATATATATATATATATACATATGCACATAAAGTTATGAATAGTGCACAGGACTCGGCAAAGTCAGGCTGAACTGCTAATATACACCTAAAAATGGTTGGAAGTTACATCGGTGGAAACGTTGTAAAAATAGCAACCAAAATGAGAATTGTGGTTTGATTAATCTAAATATTATAAATTATCAATTTTATTCGGGTTCTTAAAATCAACAGAGATTAGACCATTCCTGTAATGATCCGGTTCTTGTTTGTTTTATAGTGAGAGTTCAATTCTGCGCAATTTTAGGAGGTCCACCCTCCCAGGCTTTGCGAATGGGTTAGTTTATTGCTAATTGCTCGAGGTGTCTTTATCGGGGAATGCTGACGGGACTACCCACGCACTTTTTGCAGGCCAGAGTGCCCCTCCTCGTGGGGCGCTGACTTCTCTATCCCACTCTGCGACCCTGGTGTCTAAGTTCTTGCAGTGGTAGAGAACTAAAGTAGAACCAATTATCATTTCAAGAAAACCAGGGAAGGAAATAGTTCGACCAAATACACCGAAAGAAGACCGGAAGTTAACTAAAACATTGTGAGAATAACACTCAAGATGCATCACCACATTATCAAGGCAAAGAGGCCACTCAAGGATAAGGGTTAAAGAGTGTACAGTAGAAATTGGACAATATAGTAATCATTAGTAATGAAAATTTGGTAAATTTGATAACTTATATGGAACGGCTCATCAAGAACTTATTTACGTTAGACTTGAAGACAACCATATTGTAGTCAGCCGGAAAGCAGGAAAATGGAATTGTCTTCCGTTTTCCTGCTTTCCGGCTGACTACAATATGGCTGTCTTCAAGTCTAACGTAAATAAGTTCTTGATGAGCCGTTCCATATAAGTTATCAAATTTACCAAATTTTCATTACTAATGATTACTATATTGTCCAATTTCTACTGTACACTCTTTAACCCTTATCCTTGAGTGGCCTCTTTGCCTCGATAATGTGGTGATGCCTTTGTAAAAAAAAAAAAAAAGATGAGAATAGTAGTCCAAATATTGAGATAAATTATGAGTCCTCATATAACTAATGCCGAAACACAAATTAAAACAATATTTTTCATTCTTTTTATATACTAGCAGTTCAGCCCGGCTTTGCTCAGGCCTTTTTGTACTGTTCATAACTTTCCCTACGTGTGAATACACTTTATGTAAGATTTCAAATGTTTAGACCAAAATTTGTCTGAGTAATTTCGTAGAGAGCGCAAAGGTCAATTCTTTTTTAAACTTTGACCCCAATTTTGACCCCCTTAACATTTTTTATTTTGATCTCAAATCTGTTTTACCCGTGTCCAAGTTACCTACATCTAAAATTTCAAGTATTTAGTCCAAAAATTGATGGAGGAATTTGGCAGACTTTTCAAAGGTCAAATCGTTGAACTTTGACCTCTTGACAGCCAAATTTCTGGCCGTAAACTGATTAAAAAGATTTCCCAAATCTCAACACCACTTATGTCAAATCTCGAATCTTTAGACCGAAAATTGACAGAGTAGTTTGGTAGGGAAATGTACACACACACACACACACACACACACACACACACACACACACACACACATTTTCACTTTTATAAATATATAGATTTGCTTTCTTATCTGAACTATTCAAATATTTTGATTGCGTTTATTTACTAGTCCCCCCTCCCCCCTCCCCCCAACGAGATAAGATACAGGTAAGCTTTACGATATGAAAGAAATCAATCTAATTGATTGCATTTTCTTCCTTTGAAATTGAGTCATGGAACTGGTTTCTAAGACACAAGAAAAAAAAAAGGTGAACGCCTACTTTTGAAAGCTGAAACTACTTTGAACGAACTGGGTTTGAGTTATTTGGCAACGTGATTTTAATATTTGATTACGATGGTGAATATGGAACGGATTCCAAATATTTTTTTTATTTATTTTTTATTTTTGTTTCTTTTATTTTTACGAAAACGATGTCTTCATTTCCTTTTTCTATTGGAATTTCTTTCAGAGATTCATTAAGGAGTCTATCGTACAAGAAAAACTAGTTTTCTATCAGATGCTGTAAGTAGGGTGGTCCTCAATATGCTTCATCGGCCGAATCAGCTGGTCGTATATCGATGGTGATGTAGTCAAGATTTCTACTTTTTTCTCTGTCGTTGCCGGTTTGTTGTTGTTGTTGTTGTTGTTGTTGTTCTTCTTCTTCTTCTTCTTCTTCTTCTTCTTCTTCTTCTTCTCTGGTGCTACCGGATCAAGCTGTCTAAAGATATCCGCTTCCTGACTTAAAATGCACCAAACATTGATGTTATTGTTTTTTTTTATTACTATTCCTTTGCAAAACTCAATCATGTTCTGCAAAGGCAAAAACATAAACAATTTTCCGCAATAAAACAACCAAACAAAACATCAATAAATATTTGACTATACAAATAAATTGAAGCATTTTTTTTTCATCAAAATTTTTTTTCATAAATCTTTTTTTTTTTCATCAAAATTTTTTTTCATCAAATTTTTTTTCATAAAATATTTTTTCATAAATGGTTTTTTTTTCATAAAATTACTGGATTGGACATAAAAAAAAAACCCGAAACAGTTTGATATACTGTAAAGCAAAACAACCAAACTAAATATTATTAATAAATATTTGAATATATATAAAACTTGAAGCATAAAAACGTCTAAACTAATAGATTCGACATTAAATAACCCGAAAAGGGTTGGTGTGCAGTAAAACAAAACACCATGAGCAAATATTTGAAAATATAAATAAATAAAAACTAGAAACTTTTTACAAAATTACTCGATTCGACATTAAATAAATCGAAAAGAAAATCATTTGAACGGCGCAAAAGAGGAGAGCAAGTCGAAGGACAACCTGGAATATTCAAAGAAAAAACAATAGGCAGACTGTATACTATCCATCCCAAACAAGATGAATGCTTCTTTCTTCGCATGTTGTTGATAAATGTGCCTGGTCCAACATCATTCCAGCAACTAAAAATTGTCAATGGCATTACACATGCTACTTTTCGCAGTGCATGTCAAGCTCTGAATTTATTGGAAAATGACGGACATTGGGATGAATGCATTAATGAGGCGTGTAACACATCACATCCTAATCAAATTCGTGCATTGTTTGCAACTATCTTGACCAATTGCTCCCCTTCATCTCCTGTTGAGTTATGGGAGAAATATAAATCATACATGGCCGAAGACATTTTTCATCAAATAAGCAATGAAAGTACAAATACCTGTCTGGATTTTACATCAGAAATCTATAATGAGGCATTGATAAGAATTGAAAATTTGTGTTTAGAAATTGCAAACAAATTACTCAAACAATTGGGAATGATCTCACCGATTCGATCGGCTGCTGCTTTCTTTGATGTAGAATTGTGTAGGGAACAAAATTACAACACAGATGATCTTTTGTTGTATGTGCAAGCAAATATTAACAAGCTAACACCTGAGCAAACAGACGTTTACAACAAAATAATGCAGACTGTAAATAATGGAGTGGGAGATATATTTTTCTTAGATGCGCCAGGAGGAACTGGTAAAACGTTCTTAATTAAATTTATTTTGGCAGCCATTCGATCACAAGATGGCATAGTCTTAGCTCTTGCATCTTCTGGAATAGCTGCAACTTTGCTACCAGATGGACGAACTGCTCATTCTGCATTGAAACTTCCTTTAAACATGCAATTTATTGAAACTCCCATGTGCAATATTTCAAAAACATCAGGTATGGGAAAAGTATTGCAAAAATGCAAACTTATTGTTTGGGATGAATGCACAATGGCACACAAAAAATCACTGGAGGCTCTTGATCGGTCATTGCAAGATTTGCGGGGAAATGATAGATTATTTGGGAATGCAGTAATATTGCTTGCTGGAGATTTCAGGCAAACGTTACCTGTAATTCCTCGATCAACACCAGCAGATGAAATAAATGCTTGCCTCAAATACTCCACTTTTTGGCAAAATGTGAAGACATTAAATTTGACTAGAAATATGCGTGTCCAGCAGCAAAATAATCAGTCAACAGAGATCTTTTCAAAACAATTGTTGTAAATGGCTACTCTAACTTCAGGCCGAATTCAATTGCTACAAAACTTCTGTCATTTAGTTACATCAAAAGACGAATTAATTAAAAACGTATTCCCAGACATCCACATTAACTTTATGAATCACAGTTGGCTGAGTGAACGAGCTATTCTTGCACCCACGAACAAAGACGTTCATGCACTCAACAATAGTATTCAGTTGAACATTCATGGTGAGTTAGTCACATACAAGTCCGTTGACACTGTTGTTGAAGCAGACGAACCAATCAATTATCCATCAGAGTTTTTGAATTCACTAGATTTACCAGGGATTCCACCACATGTACTGCAATTGAAAATTGGTGTACTAATTATCATGTTGCGAAATATTAACCAGCCTAAGCTTTGTAATGGCACACGTCTTTCAGTAAAAAAATTAATGACCAACATCATTGAAGCAACAATTTTGACAAGGCCTTTCAAAGGTGAAGATGTCTTAATTCCGCGCATTCCCATGGTTCCAACAGATCTGCCATTTCAATTTAGGAGATTACAATTCCCTATTCGCTTGGCATTTGCAATCACAATCAACAAGGCACAGGGACAATCTTTAGAATTGTGTGGCTTATATTTACACACTGTTTCTCACATGGGCAATTATATGTTGCATGTTCTAGAGTCGGCAAACCTGAGAATCTCTCCATCTGCACTGAAACTGGAACTACTAAGAATATTGTGTATCCACAAGTTTTAGAAAATTAAATCCTTCAGATTAAATGGCAACTTATGGAACTGGATCAAAATGAAGTCCAAAAGACAATCTCCAAAATTATTATTCAATCAAGAATTTGAGAGACAAAAACATCAAATACATCCTTCACTGAAGCATATCTGTGCATGAGTTCGTCGTGGGACTTCAACTCCAGAAAGATTAATAACACTGCCCTTTGTAAATCTTGGTCCTTCATACAAAACATTAAGATGCTACAACATGAAAATCACCTTTGCTGTAGCATATCTATGCATGGGTTCATTATTTAATTCGGATGAGTTGCACTGATGATTTCTAATAAGAATGAAATAGATCTATGGCCAATAAGATAGATCTATATGCAATTTTCCAAATTATTTATTGCTGTTTATCTGCATATTTAAAAATGTAACTTAGCTCATGACGTGATGCGAAAACTAATAGTCTACCTTACAGATTTTTTTAAATTTTGCTATATTCATTCAATTTAATCATTTCACCAAACGGAACCACAGCAACGCGTGGCCGGGTACAGCTAGTATATATATATATATATATATATATATATATATATATATATATATATATATATATATATATATATATATATATATGTACATGTATACATGCATATATACATATGTATATATATATATATATATTTATATATAAGAGCAAACAGTTAATAAAGCATGTAAAAAACACTTTGAAATGAGTTAAACACATATATATATATATATATATATATATATCCGTACCTCTTCATTATATATACATGGTCCATTTTCTCTTCATTGGATATATGTGTGTGTGTGTGTGTGTGTGTGTGTGTGTGTGTGTGTGTGTGTGTGTGTGTGTGTGTGTGTGTGTCTGTGTGTCTGTGTGTGTGTATATACACACTTATATATTGGGTATATGTAGGCGGCATTTTTCGTTGAGATAAATGTTAGTGAAAAGCACGGAATATATATATATGTGTGTGTGTGTGTGTGTGTGTGTGTGTGTGTGTGTGTGTGTGTGTGTGTGTGTGTGTGTGTGTGTGTAAGAAGCTTGGAGTAAGAAAATGTAAAAAAGTAAAGAATGCGGTTTAAATCCCCCCAAAACTAAATTTAACCTATTGCAGACTTTGCACCTAGATAATCCGACTTCTAAAAAGTGTGTAATTACAAAATAGAATTAAATTATACAATAAAATAAAGACATTAACTAAAATTGTTAAATAGAAATAGACTTAGCATTTGCAGGAGCCGATTTTTCCAAAGTCTTCCTTTAAAATATAAATCTCACATGTCTGTGTAAATGTATGTATGTATGTATGTATGTATGTATGTATGTATGCTACTGGTGCCATGTAACCCAGTACTACCTGCCTCATGGTCCGGTCACTGGCGACTAAACTGGTTCCCCCACCAAACTTGTTTGATGAGGAGGGTTGCTAGTACTGTAAAACAAAATAACCAAACTCTTATTATTATTATTTTTTTTCTTCTTCTTCTTCTTATTTTTATTTTTTCTTCTTCTTCTTCTTCTTCTTCTTTTTCTTCTTCTTCTTTCTCTTCTTCTTCTTCTTCTTCTTTTTTTCTTCTTCTTCTTCTTCTTCTTATTTTTTTCTTCTTCTTCTTCTTTTTCTTCTTCTTCTTTCTCTTCTTCTTCTTCTTCTTCTTCTTCTTCTTCCTCTTCCTTTTCTTCTTCCTCTTCTTCTTTTTCTTCTTTCTCTTCTTCTTTTTCTTCTTTCTCTTCTTCTTCTTCTTCTTCTTCTTCTTCTTCTTCTTCTTCTTCTTCTTCTTCTTCTTCTTCTTCTTCTTCCTATTCTTCCTTTTCTTCTTCTTCTTCCTTTTCTTCTTCTTCTTCTTCTTCTTCTTCTTCTTCTTCTTCTTCTTCTTCTCAATAATATATTTCATAAACGTTATAAATAAAGAACCCTCGACAAATGAAGTTTGGTTTAAAAAATCGTTTTGACGTTGTATCCTCTCTGAACATCATATATGAATATGCAACAAAAAGCCCAACCCCTTCTTCCCTACCCATGTGACGAGAGAAAGCTGCTATCTCTAACCCGACTTCTCTCTATAGTGGTTCAAGCAAAAGAGAAAGCTCCTCCTGCTTATTCGCCACGTAAAACTTATAACTTCCCATTATCTCTGTGTTACGTTACTGACGATTTACATATAATTGGCTTATATTCTCATTAGAAAATTCCATTATTGAATTAGTTTGGAATTATTTTGGAGTTGAATAAATTGTATAATTTTTTATTATTATTTATTTGGACTATCATCCTCATCTTTTAATTTTATACAATTTATACAATTTATTCATCTCCAAAATAATTCCAAACTAATTCAATAATACAACAATCGGTACCGACACAATTTGATTGATAAGACCAAAAGTCCATCCTTGATTGCCCTTTGGGGTCTGTGGGGCAGAGGATAGAGATGCGGAATATCTACGATTCCAGGTGAGCGTAGAGCTAGAGGTAGCGGTTTCGATCTCACCCAAAGGAGGATTAGTTGGCCAAAACTGTGATGAGATGACAACGGATATTGAAGGCAGCAATTGCAATCTATCTATCTATTATATAAAAGGATATGAGTGAGTGTATGAACTCCAGAACGGCTAGGCCGATGTTTTTTGTTTTTTTTAAATCACACAAATGTACTTTATGTACTTGGCAGTGTTCTTAGATAGGTTTTGTGTCAGAATTTCATCGATAAGTATCGATAATCGATAATCGAAAAAATCCGATAGAAAATGATTCTGACCAAAATTAACACCTTATACAGCCTAACATCACAAATGCATTGAAGAAGCTTCATTATCGCACAAGCAGTATGTGCCAGCATATAAAATCAACACGAGGTTCTTTGATATAACAGGGGCACGTTCGAAATGAATGTTTCTGTTTAGAGCACAATTGAACCGTGATACTTGACGTTTGCGTATTAAACTTTAATTATAGCCATTATACTTAGAAATAATTTTATGAAATCAACAAGGTTCTCTACAGTGCAATGTATACTACAGTGGATTGTGGACGAAGTCACTGTGGGAAGTCATGTGAAGCTTACTTCCCAGTGCACCGCTGTGAGTCCCTAACTAGAGCAGGAAATCAGTCGATTTCATTGAAAAATGATCGATTTCACTGATTTTAATGACAATAAAACTATTGGAGGGTGAACATCATTCAATCTCGGGCAACGCCGGGCATCCAAGCTAGTTTATCATAAGGTCAAAATCTGTTGGTAGATTGAAGATATCAAGATTTCAGTTCCGATTTCCGTTCTTGGTATCTACTTTATTTGTTGGGAATTTATTGTTTATTATTAATGCAATATTCTCCATTTACAAAAATAGTTAGGATATGTGATATTTCGAAATGAGATAAATTATGCAATGTATTACGTTAAAAAATATGACTGACGGACCAAAAATATTTGTTCATTACAATAGAAAAATGCGAGCATGAAAACTAATATGGTTAAGCTTACACATGGAAAAGTAAAGGACTAGTTGCTAAAACTGGAAAAAAAGGACAAGATATTTTATTTAAAAATATAATCCCTATATATATAAAATGAACTCATTTCGCCCCTCCAATTTTGACCTTAATAGGATTAAAAATCAAGAGATTTCATGCAAATGTAATATGCAAAAACTGCAGCACAATATCTGAGGTGTGTTATAGGCGTATTACCTCTCCACTTTCTCGATAATCGTAGATTCCTATATTTTTTCTGCTGAGAGTTCCCTGCCACAATCGGTTAAAATCACTGGAAGTAGTAAAATCTTTTCTCTCTGATAAATTCCTTCTCCCCCGCCACCCATTTACACCGTTGCGTGATCGTTCACAGGGGACAATTACGAACGAACGCCGGTTTTGGTTTTCTGTATTTCGTAGTTGCTGTAAAAAACTGAAATGGAATTTCACCATGCCTTTCCGTTCCATATTTCCTATTGGGGGAAACGCACCACGGAATTCATTCCCACAAACATTAATTCTTATCCCACGCTTACTTTTACGTTGCTTAATTACCATTTATTTCCCAACATTTATACACTAAAAAAAAGGTTTTTTTTCCATTTTTTTTAAATAAACATATAATACATCATTTCCGTTTTCTTTCGTTTTGTACTTAGCTTTTCGCTATGTTTATTTGTTTTTGTTTTTCCGAACGCGTTCATCATTTTCCCCCTTAGTTTTGCTTTTATTTTTTCCGAATTCTTTTTAAAAGAAGTTTTACGTTTGTTCGATGTTTTCTTTTTCTGTTTCCGTTTTTCCGATTTTTTGGGGGAAGTTTAACATCGTTTTTTATTTATTTTTTATTGAAACGGTCATTTATTCGCTTATTCTTTACTTTACCCCCCCTATACACACACACCCACAAACACCTGGCAAACGGCTAGTAAATTTCTAACTTTAAATATTGTAGCATTAAGAATTGATTATATAATGTTATAAATTTAATTTTTAAAAATTCTTAATGCTGCAATATTTTAAGTTATAAATATATTATATTTTTTACTAGAATATCTTGTCCTTTTCTTTTCCAGTTTTAACAACTAGTCCTTTACTTTTCTATGTTTAAGCTTAACCATATTATTTTCATGCTCGCATTTTTTTTTATTGTAATCCATGATTTTTTCAGGCTTCCAATAAGTTCACCTGTTCTTTGTTTAATGTCAATCTTATTTTTTGCCCCCATAATCATAACATACACATATGTAATAATAATGTAAGGCACACGTCTGCTTTCAATAAAATCCCCAATTATCTCCCTTTCATTTTTTAATTCTCTCTGTTTCACTTGTTACTTCTCTTTTCGCGAGAGCGGTGAATTAGTATCAACAGTAGTCGCTGAAACGACGTGGTTGCTATGGAAATCAGTCATAAAAAACGTTGCTCACCTCCTTACGTTTTTTTTTTGTTTTTTTTTTTTACGATTTTGAACACCCGTATATTCATCATAACTTTTTTTGTCTTGAACGAAAATTGACATTTTTTTCACGATATAGCTGAGAAGGTGATTTATAAACTATTTTGAAATTTGGTCGAGAAATGAGTGAGTGGCGAAGCTTTAAAGCAGTTCTACATGACTAAAACTGCCACTGAACCATATATTCAAACACGGTAGTGTTTGAATGATATAAAATGTCGCTTTTTTAATACTAAATTATTATTTTTAAATACGATTTTGAAAATGAATGTTAATCATTATTTTATCATTAAATTTGTAATTGATTAATTACTTAATTATTGTTACGAAAATATAACTAACATTAGAAACACATAAAAGTTATTTTAATCTGTATTTCTAAAATTATTGGATGTAAAAAAGTTTCCCAAATCACATAAATGCCAGAGAGTTAGCTAAGAATTTTAAAGGTGGAAATAACTTTTTGTTTAATGAATTTCAAAATTCGTTTTGCTTTTCAAAATTATCTCAATATTCCATAACAATCTTTCATTTAGTGATACATACTATGTGAAAGATTGTTTCAGCAATCTGACCCACTATTTTTTTTTTTTAATTTAGAAGCGTTACGAAGTAGTTTATTCTTTTATTTAGTACTAGCGGGGGGTACCCGGCGTTGTCCGGGTATTTTTAGGTGTGTGTATGGGGGGGTAATTAATAATCCTGCTTAAATATTATAAAAAAAGACGATGTAAAAAAAAAAACAAAACCAAAACGAAAAAAAAAATACTAAAGAATAAGTAATAAAAAAAACCGTTTGGTCGGTAGGAGGAATTGAACCCGGAAGTGGAAAACAATGCCAACTACCTAACGGTCTCGACCACGAATGAGAGTAATAGATTAGCGTGTTAAAGCTTATAAAGCTAAAAGAAGTTTGATTGACAGGAAGACGCTAAATGAGGTCATCGCACGATCATTATTTTTAGTTTTCATTTCCCCCAGATGACGGTGGGAAGTGGGGGGGGGGAAAGCAGCGAAAGCCGAGAACGCAACGTTTTTCACTGTATTTATACTAAAATGCACGACAAACAGGGAACAGAGCGAAACAGCGCGAATCTCATAAAAGTCGACGTAAATAAATCTAGAGACGACCCGCGTTCCCAAATCCTACATATTATGATATAGGGGGTATATAAACAGTTTTAAGCGATAGTAACGACCCCGGGAGCGTGTGCGAAAGAAGCCTTTACGAGACATACACGAAATGGTCACACACATTTTGCCTTATATATATATATAGATGAACCGCTCACTTGTTTAGAATAAACCAAATACGAATTGTGAATTTAATATCATACAATCAGGATTAAAAAGAATTCGTTTGAATTCAGAATATTTCATTTTGGCGTTTGTATTCAATTTGTGATGGCAAGCTTCAGCATATTGTTTCTTT
>NC_136514.1:90398603-90438603 GCF_053919585.1 Euprymna scolopes | reverse complement strand
GTAAGTAAGGTGGATTAGATAAGTGAAAATGATACAAGGTGACCCCCCCCCCCAAAAAAAAAATAAATGGAGGCCATCTAGAACATATGCTGTAGAACGGAGAAAAAAGGCCAGAAACCCTAATGTTTTGATGTGATGTTTTGAATATAATAAACTAGTTATGACCAAAGTTTCATTTCATTCGGACAAAACACTAAGAAACGGGGCCTAATTAGAGTTGGGGCCCGTTTTTGGGGTCATCTTGTATTAGGAAAAGGTTAGAATCGAAGCCTGTAGGCAAGTGTCAAAAGATAATGGATAATTGGAATCTTAGAAGTCCACTCGATTGTCAATTCTTTTAGAAATAGCTAAATATTATTTATGTCGGAAAAAAAAGCAATTGTCCATTCTTTTAGAATAACTGGATATTAAATATGTCAGTTAAAAGAATGGACAATGCGAGTTTATAAATTAAAAATAAGTTAGATATTGAACAATTAAAATTGGAAATTCTTTGCTAAAACCGTTTTTGGACGGACATATGTAGAAAACGTGATATAGTCACGTTGGTCGACAGTAGACTTCTGACGTCATAAACAAAGTAATTTCTCAATATATTGAAGTTGATTAGAGAGAGAATCAGAGAAGATCACACACAGTGATAGAGTCAGTTGGAGACTGAGAGCTCCTGAGAGGCGAAGGGTAGGAGGGAAACTATGTAGTTGTACAGGTTTGAATTCCTGACTACATCAATCGGCCGACAGATGAATAAAAAAACACCATTAATAATTTATAACTGTCTTGTCTTCGTGTCGTCATTCCTTACAACAGAAAAGATAAATGTGTTTTTATCATTAGCTTATGAACTTTGTATAACTCCACCCTCAAGTAATGTGTCCCCTCGATATGTGTTAACAAGATCTGTATAAATGCCCCAGTCCGTAGTAATATGAGTTCCCTGCTATTCAACACATTCAACTTGGCGCAAATCTTCCGCATCTTCAGTTACTCGTAAATAATTATGTTCCCACACTGACATCAAACTGTGCACTTATTGTTTCTATAAACATACAACGGTCTTATACATGACATTCTTTTTTTTTTGTTTCGCCAGTCAACTCTGATGTTCTGGCTTCTTTATAACTCTCCCACTTTCATCATTCTTCATAGACTCCCTGCCTTCCTTAAATCTTTTATGCCACTCAAAAACTTATGCTCAATTCATAAAAGATGGTCCAAAAGCAGTCTGAAGCATTCCATACGTTTCCATGGCATTTTTCCAAGTTTAAAACATAATTTTATTGCATATCGTTCTTCTAAAGTGTCCCCACGTCCAGATTGCAGTTTTGAAATTCATCAGTTGTGACAATCAGGCATTAGTAGGATGTATTCCAATTCCTGTTGTAGCTGTTCATTTGAACGTGAAATCATAAAAATTGGTCAGTCATCTCATGAGATGCATAGCAATAGCAAACTGAATTATCAAAAGTCTACGGCAATTTTAAATGCCTGTACAAAAAGTCTGGAAACTTATTAAAGGCACCTTACATTTCCGCATCAAATTTGGAAAAAGACTATGAGTGGATAATCACGGTCTGTGTAGTGAACACACACAAACGTAAGTTCACAACTGTACATTTGTATGATTGTATGTTTGGACGTTTGTATATTTGTATAATTGTATGTTTGTATGTTTGTATATGTGTATGTTTGTACGTTTGTATATTTGTATATGTGTATGTTTGTATGTTTTTGTGTTTGTATATTTATATATTTGTATATTTGTATGTTTGTATATTTGTATGTTTGTATGTTCTTATGTTTGTATATTTGCATATTTGTATGTTTGTATGTTTGTATATTTGTATGTTTGTATGTTTGTATATTTGTATATTTGTATGTTTGAATATTTGTATGTTTGTATGTTTGTATGTTTTTGTGTTTGTATATTTGTATATTTGGATGTTTGCATGTTTGTATATTTGTAATTTATATGTTTGTATGTGTGTATATTTGTATGTTTGTATATTTGTAATTTATATGTTTGTATGTGTGTATATTTGTATGTTTGTATATTCGTATGTTTGTATATTTGTATATTTGTATGTTTTCATGTTTGTATATTTATATATTTATATGTTTGTGTGTGTGTATATTTTTATGTTTGTATATTTGCATGTTTGTATGTTTGTATATTCGTATGTTTGTATGTTTACATGTTTGTATATTTGTATGTTTTTATGTTTGTATATTTCTATATTTGCATGTTTGTAGGTTTGCATATTTGTATGTTTGTGTGTTTGTACGTTTGTATATTTGTATGTTTGTATGTTCGTATGTGTGTATATTTGTATATTTGTATGTTTGCATGTTTGTATGTTTGTACGTGTGTATATCTGTATGTTTGTATGTGTGTACGCTTGTATATTTGTATGTTTGTATGCTTGTATATTTGTATGTTTGTTTGTATGTTCATATATTTGTATATTTGTATGTTTGTATATTTATATATTAGTATGTTTGTATATTTGTATGTTTGTCTGTTTATATATTTGAATGTTTGTACGTTGGTATGTTTGTATATTTGTATGTTTGTATGTTTGTACGTTTGTATGTTTGTATATTTGTATATTTGTATGTTTGTATGTTTGTATGTTTGCCTATTTGTATGTTTATATGTTTGTATATTTGTATGTTTGTATGTTTGTACGTTTGTATGTTTGTATATTTGTATATTTGTATGTTTGTATGTTTGTATGTTTGTATATTTGCCTATTTGTATGTTTGTATGTTTGTATATTTGTATGTTTGTATGTTTGTATGTTTGTATATTTGCCTATTTGTATGTTTGTATATTTGTATGTTTGTATGTTTGTATGTTTGCATGTTTTTGTGCGCAACAGTAAGTAAGATAAGCATGGTTAAAGTGCCATTAATAATAACTGACCTAATTAAGCAAAGTATTAGACTATGCATCAATATTTCCCACCCGAACAACACCGGGTAATCTGTGACTTTATTTAATAAATAATCTATTTAATAGATTAACTTGTTGACCATAACGACGCCTTGATAACACCGTTGTTGTAGCTTTAAAAGTGGTCAGAGTGGCAAGGGAGAGGTTCTTTTTCAACAACGACGCAAGTTGCAAATTTATCTCGTGGGCATAGCAACATTTCGCAAATTTAGTTTATTGACATGGGAGTTCCAAGACAAGCTTTTTGATACCCAGTGATCTGAAAGTTTCTTTTATATATTTACATTGTGGTTTGTTTTAATCACTTTTTAATTTTTCTTTGTAACTTCAGGCGTTCTGGCTTCGCCCAATGAAATCAAGTGCGACTATTGTTTTAGATATGCTGAGACGACACGTTCGCTGAACTTATTAAAATGCTTGAGAACTGGTGTACTGGTTCTCTCTGACCCCCAACTTTTGGGCCAAATAAAATGCTAGCTACTTTACTGTCGAACATTCATCATTTCTTTTCAACCAGATCCAGTCTGATACGGTCTCCAATTCTTCCTGCGTGTCTGTCACAAAGTTTTTACTTTTGGGATTTTACAACCAAAACGATGTCGTAGTATGTTGATTAGTTTTTTGCTCAACATATCATCGAACTCCTACAACCAAAAGATAATATTCGATAGTTGATGATTTGGCCTTATTTTTTCTGGGATTTGATCAGTATATCATCATATCGCTAATATTTAACAGTGAACAAATTTACCGAATTTCCATTACTAACGATTACTATATTGTCCAATTGACTACTGTACACTCTTAACCCTTATCCTCGAGTGGTCTCTGAGCCTTGATAAGTGGTTATGACCATGTAAAAAAAATTTTTTTCTATCTTCTGCAATTGAAAAATTATCCTCCAAGGGTACAGTCAACACCAACATAATTTCAACCTTTCTTCTCACTCAACACATCTATTTTTTTATTGTTTGTTTGTTTGTTTGTTTGTTTGTTTGTTTTTGCTGTGTGGGGATCAGTGAAAATATCAAGGTATTCTTGAGATTTACTGCCAAATTCCATTTTTATTTCCACCTTTCTACCTTAAGTGGCCTTTCACAATGCACGTGTGATATTACAGACGTTCAGTTTAAAGTTGTAAATTAACAACAGTTAAATAAACACGCAATAAAAAAAAACACATAGTTATAAACAAGCCAATACTAACCCCACGTGGCGATACCAAATTGAAGTAGAAAGTACTCATGAAAAATTAATAAAAATGGAACAAGTAACCCATGAAACTTATAGACACCAATTATAGATTATTCAATTTTAAATTCTGCCACACAGAATTAGAAAATATGAGTCACCTGGTATCATGTTGCAAGGTTCTTTGGGGTGATGGCTACTACACAGTGAGACATGATGGAGTATGTAAGTACCCCCACTGAGCCATCTGTAAAAAATTAAACATCCAGTGTAGCAGCAAATCCTGGGAACATCAATCTGAAAGAACAATTGGAAATGACTTATATACCATACATTACGACCATGTAATCCCTACAGCCACTTACCTTGAAAATGCTGCTGTCAAACCTGACATAGTTATATGGAATAAGTTAGAGAGTGTTGCAACCTTGGTTGAAGTGTGTGTCCCTAATGATGGAGGTCTGAACAGAGCTGAAAGGGAGAAACAGATCAAATATCAAGGTCTCATGTATGATATGAAAAGAAACTGGAATCTTAGGGAGATATCAATCATACCAGTTATTATAGGAGCCACACGGTTTACGAAGAAGAACCTACCTAACAAATATTTCTGGTGAACCAAGTGCCAGAGAAATCCAGACAATTGCACTTAAGGGGACAACGAGGATACTAAAAAGAGCTCTCGGCCGGTTTCAATAAAAAGCAGGGGAATGTTGGCAGCTGGTTTGGCTGCCCCATACCCAGCATTACAATCTTCAAAGGAAGAAAAAATTTTAAATATTTTTTATCAATGATGCCAACCACGCGCCCATATACATACACACATCTACACATACACACATCTACACATACACAAAGATGATGTACACATAAACATATGTACACATGCATATGCAATGTAGACACACATGTACGCATACATGTATGCATATACACATACACACACGCACACACATGTACACATACACACACATGTACATATACACTCACGCACACACATGTACACATACACACATGTATAGATAGTCGCATATACATCTACACTATCGCTGGGACGATTAATCGAAATCGGGAAAATCCAAACTTTTCGAGGTATTGGAATCGGTTCAGGAATCGGAAAAATTTGTACCTATTTTCCGATGCCAAAAACGATTCTTTTAATTAGTTTTTTATTTGATTTGTTTAAAGCAAAACTTTCCACTGCTGATAGTAATGATAAAATAATGAATATTTATTGATTTTAAACAACCAATAAAACTAAAATCGATAAATTATCCTCCCACAAATATGAGAAAATATCTGTACATTTAACACATGTCTTTACGTTAATCCTGAAAAATAACCATTTTATAGTTAGATATTTAGAGCTTTATAAAGAATCAGAATCGAAATTGGTTATTTATCGGAATCGGGAACTTAATACGGAATCGGTAATTGTATCGGAATCGGAAATAATATTGGAATCATCTCATCACTAATACACACAATAACACAAATGTACACATCATGTACACACACATATAAGCAGGCACATATACAAAGAGATGTACGCATATACATATATGTATACATATACATAAATGCACATACACACCTGTGCAACACATGGGCACACACTTGTACACACATATACACATACACTCATGCATACATATACACATCGAAAGTCACGTGCATACATACACATATATACACATTGAACAGCAGGGTTTGTTTCTCTTGCAATCCATTTTTTCTCTGAAGGGGGAGGTATGCTTGGGTGCTTTTAATGATTTTAAACGATTTTAATCGTCTTTTCAATAAATTCACCAACGCAATATTTACTCCATCACTCGCTTGAAGATGATTCATGGAAGTCGAAAATGTTCGTGACTAGAGCATATTTCTTTTTTACATTCGAACAGAACTTTCGAACATTAGAAAAAAATGGATTGCAAGAAAAAAATGGATTGCAAGAAAAAAATGGATTGCAAGAAAAAAATGGATTGCAAGAAAAAGAAATTATTCCTGCTGTTCAACGAAACATGAAAAAGAGTAAAAATGCTGCCGAAGTATATTAATTTCAGATATAGACATGTACACATATGATGATTGCAACGTCTTGTCAGGCAAGTGCCACTCCCTCAGACACTTAAAGTCCACAAGCCCAAAAATGACTTCCATCGCCACAGGACCATTTTAATAGACAAATGCCTGAGGGAGTATCTATACACAGATGATTTTACAGAGTCTTAGCTTTGTACGACAGCTAAGTCTCTCTCTTTTTCGGTTCAAAATGTTGAGATCCAGCAACAAGCAAGAGCAAGATAGCCAGCAGCAAGTTAAACTGCAGACCAGCTTAATGCGGGTGCTGGTCTCCCACTTTACGGTTTTTTAAATCAGAGATTTGCTTCTCCTAGAAAGGTTGCCTTCACCACGGCTTACGGGAGTCCTCTCCACTCCAACACATACATACATACACACAAACGCACATAGTGCTAGTTGGCCGTTGACCCCGAAAAAGGGTTCATTCGCCCTTTGGAAGGTCTTGTTTTTAATCCTTCAGGGAGACTAGCCACCCTCCTTACCAAAAAAGTCTGGTGGGGGTACCAGTAGTCGCTGGTGACCCGATCATGAGGCAGGTAGTACTGGGTTACATGGTACCAGTAGCATATGACATGACCTGACATACAAATATACACACATGTATACATACACACATGTGTACACACATATACACATACACACATGTGCATACACATCTACACACATTCACTTATACATAGAAAATGGCGATTTAACCTAACGTCTTTTTTTATTTTTTAAAAATTAATTTGAAATAAAGTTATACTTTGTACTTTGCTAGGTTTAAAGGAAGAAGTACCTAGAACAGTTAAAAGTAAAATTATAATTTTATTTAAACATAATTCGGGCCGGGATCAAAGTGTAGTATCTGTTCTGCAGATGCTGCACTTCAGATAATTTGTACCAGCCAATGGAGGGGAAACCCTCTCTACTGGGGCAATTATTATTTTTGGTAACCAGAGTGCCCTCTTTTTGTCTACTTTTAGGGGAGCTGGTTTTTACCCCACATTAAAAACGGCCTTGTGCCTAATTTGGTTTGGTGGGGAAGCAAATAAAACATCAAACATAATTTAATAAAACGTCATAGATAAAAAAAAAAATTGGTTGTTTCTTTTTATCGCGAATTTTGTTGCATATATTTTATAAATGTGTACGCATGAGAGAACGGTGATATTTTAGTCACTCATAGACTGTTTCGTTGTATCTTTTCAGAGCGACAGGACATGGATGTACAAGCGCTTCTAACCATTTAACTATCACACATGCGTACACACATATACATATACTCATATGTTTACACACATCTACGCACATCATGGGAACATATACCCGAAAGAACAGTCGGAAACAAGTCATATACCATCCACTATGACTATGCAATCCCTACAGCCACATACCTAGAAAACGGAGCTATAAAACCCGACATTGTAATATGGGACAAGAAGGAGAAGGAAGCAACCTTGGTGGAAGTTAGTGTCCCGAATGATGCTGGGTTAAACAGAGCTGAGAGGGAAAAGATTACTAAATACCAGGGTCTTATGTATGACATGAAAAGAAACTGGAACCTTAAGAAGATCTCTATCATTCCAGTAATTATAGGAGCAACCGGACTTATGAAAAAGAATTTTACAAACTATCTTACAAATATACCAGGTAAACCAAGTGCAAAGGAGATTCAAACAATTGCACTTAAAGGGACGGTTAGAATCTTAAAAAGATCTCTCGGTTGGAGTGTCTAAAATAGCAGGTGTATGTTTGGCATCTGGTAGGATGCCCCATCCCTGGCTTAAACAAAATGATAAGAAAAATGAAAAAATAGAGAGAAACATTCACTTATACATAAAAAATGAAACCTCATTCGTCATAAAATGGCGATTTAACCTAATGTCTTTTTTATTTTTTAAAAATTAATTTGAAATACACTTATACTTTGAACTCTTCTAGGTTTTAATGAAGTTCTTAGACTTTGTCAAGCAAACGCTAAGCACCTCCTTATTTAAGATTAGAACAGTTCAAAGTACAATTATCATTTAATTTTAACATAATTTAATCAAAAATTTTTTTAAAAAAGTTGGTTGTTTTTATCACAAATTTTGTTGCATGTATTTTATACATTTGTATACAGGGTGACAAAAAAAACGGGCCCCAACTCTAATTAGGCTCTGTTTCTTAGTGTTTTGTCTGAATGAAATGAAACTTTGGTCATAACTAGTTTATTATATTCAAAACATCACATCAAAACACGAGGGTCTTTGGCCTTTTTTTTCTCCGTTCTACAGCATATGTTTTAGATGGCCTCCATTTAGCTTTTGTTTTGTTTTTTTTGGCGGGGGGGCACACTGTATATGGGTTTGGTTTGGTGGTTTTTGTTTTCCGGCATATCAACCCTTTTCAGGTTATTTAATGCCGAATCCAAGGATTTTGAACAAAACTTTTTTAATTAGAATATATTTGTTGTTTTCAAGTCGGTTTCTATTTAACACATAGTTGGGACCCTAACAGGTACTACCACTCCGGGTCAGAGTGGACCTGGGAGCATGGCAATTAAAGGGTGGTTCCACATTCCCCATAGCCCGCAAGCTGGAGCCTCACCACTGGATATAGTTTAAGGTCATATCCAGGACCCCTGTATATGGGAGAACGGGGATATTTTAATCACCCATAGACTGTTTTGTTGTATCAAATCTTTTCAGTGCAACTTGGCATGAAAGTATTGGTGCTTCCAACCATTTACCTATCACTCGGCATCTGTTGAAAGTAAACTATATCTCAACGATCAATATTGTGAAGTGGTTGATAGCTCCATTCATTCACACAAAGCGCAGTATATATATATATATATATATATATATATATATATATATATATATAGAGAGAGAGAGAGAGAGAGAGAGAGAGAAAATAAAAAGGAACAAACCGTATTATGTGTTCATCAACGTTTCGTCTTTATTTCGAGACAAGATTAAGAAACCAGAAAATATACTAGTACAAAATATTTGAAAATGTTTCACGTGCACAGTGTGACGCAGTTCTATTTCAGAGAAACGGAAAATTGATGTTGGAGATTCAAAAAGGAGGGGGGGCTGGCGCTGTTGAAGAGAAGGACATTTTAGTGACGTCATATAGTCGTTAATTTAATTTTAAAACTATGAACGCAAGTTTATATTCTTATTGGGAAAAAGATATATCTGTTGAAATTCAAATATAAGTTTGTAACAGAAATGAAATGAGTGTTTTTATGTAATTTATTGATTGAGATTATGTGTTAATTATTGAATGGTGTGAGAAAGTTAACCTGTGTCCACAGTTAAATAATGTTCTTTTAATAACAGTTTACTTATTAATGGCGCTGTTATAGAAACCTCCACGTTGTTTAATAGTGCTTGAAATTATCGCAATTTCAAATTCAAAGTAACGACATTCCAAAAACAAACTATAAAAAAATACACATATATATATATATATATATATATATATATATATATATATATATATATATATATATATATATATAAGAACAAGTAGTTAATAAAACATGTTGGAAAAGAGTTTATGATACACTTTAGTTTTGCCATCTTGGATTATTTTCGTAAACTTAACTGTAATTCTTAATTTATATATATATATATATATATATATATATATATATATATATATATATACCCGTTCACATGCACCTTTCACGATAAAGCTAGAATAGAATCGAGCAATTACATCAACAACGGACAACGCCAGACCCAAAGTGGGTTTCGATGTACTGCATCTTATCAGTGATGTGCTCCGATATAGGCGCGAACCCAGGTCGTCGCATTCATGAAGTGTGCAATACTGACGACCTAACCATATGGGCCACGGCGCAATCTATTGGTTATGCCTCGATTTTGAAATTCTTATACATTTATCCAGTTCTACATTATTGTAAGTATTGTGGGTATTTATATATCTATCTATAATCTCCTCTTAATGTCTAATATATATATATATATATATATATATATATATATATATATATATATATATATATATATATATATATATATATATATATATATATATATATATATATATATATATATATATATATATATATATATATATATATATATATATATATATATATATATATATATATATATATATATATATATATATATATATATATATATATATATATATATATATATATATATATATATATATATATATATATATATATATATATATATATATATATATATATATATATATATATATATATATATATATATATATATATATATATATATATATATATATATATATATATATATATATATATATATATATATATATATATATATATATATATATATATATATATATATATATATATATATATATATATATATATATATATATATATATATATATATATATATATATATATATATATATATATATATATATATATATATATATATATATATATATATATATATATATATATATATATATATATATATATATATATATATATATATATATATATATATATATATATATATATATATATATATATATATATATATATATATATATATATATATATATATATATATATATATATATATATATATATATATATATATATATATATATATATATATATATATATATATATATATATATATATATATATATATATATATATATATATATATATATATATATATATATATATATATATATATATATATATATATATATATATATATATATATAGTGTACATCAGCGATATTTAAAATTCAAAGAATGTGTGCAGGATAAAAGAGTGGGCATTATAATCTCTAAAACAAAAACAAAATGGCGGACAGTATGAAACTGTTCAGATGTACATTCTACACGTTTCAAATTAACGGCGTTTCATGTTTTAAACAAACAGTTTATTTGTAGGCAACAACAAAGTCTTCATTCAGTAATCGGCTTTTGTAACGCCAAACGATGAACAAAGAATTAGCTTGTTCTTTGTTGAACCGACGTCACATTTGGCCTTTCAGCTTTATATAAAAGACCTTTTTGGAGGGAGAGGACGCGAAAAGGTCACCTTTACTTTAAAGCGTCCCCGTTAGTGGGGGATCCCGCTCTTTATTATATCAGTCCACACACGGCACAGCACGTTCGCCGAGCTTGTATTCGCGAATATATGAGACTAAAATAGCACCCGTCCCAAGAGGAGTAAAATTAGTTCCTAAAATATATAATTTTCCAACATTTTTATTCATACACTAGCTACAGTACCCGGCGTTGCCAGGTTGTATTTTATATATTTGAATATTCGGTCCTTATACATTGATTAAACGAAACATTAATTCATAATGACTTCTTATTCATCATCTCCCATGAAGTACGAAAAATAGGTACGTTTTATTTTATAGAGATCAAGCCAGTAACCTTAATTCTCTTTTCTAGTTTAACTTTTTTTTCTTTTTGGTCCTCCGTTTCTCAATTTTTGAGATGAGGATTAGTTATTTGCATCATTATTCAATGGACTACGGTTCTCATCTTCAGTGTGATTTTCACAACGTTTCGGTTGATGTAACCTCCGACCTTCCTAGGTGTATCTTGTCGAAATCAGGAATGTTTCTGTCGAACTCGGGAATTTGGACGGAATTTCGAGCAGAACCCTTTATTTACTTCACGAGGGTAGCGTGCTCTTGTTCCGTCAACCATGACTGGATAGAGGTTCTAAATAATTCGCAAATGTATTTTTTCAGTCGCCGTATACTTAAGTTGGGCTTTTCTGGAAATGTCTTCGTTCATGAAGTTACGAAATTTCATCCATAGGTGTTTTGGATCGCTCAAGTCGCAACATACTATCATAATCGCGAAGAGCGACTGTAGAGTATGGGGAGATTTCAATAGATTTCCCTCTGTCATGGCGGCATCCCACTAAGAATCGTTTTCAAGTAGTCCCAACTTGGATCATGCATAACGGAAGATTTCACACAGGACGCTATCAACAGTTTTATGCTGTCAAAACTTATAGGACCACAGACTTTGTGAAGGTAAAGACAAAGATGGAATCATTCATTTTAACTCGGTAGGACTGTGTAGACTCGCCCGAGACAGGAATCATATTTAACCCCTGGGAAGCCATCGACAGGGTCTCTACACTTCCTGCGAGTCGACAGTTTGTTATTCCAGGTGTAGTAGGAAGGGATCTGTAGATACAGAAGCGTCTTTGCAGACTCATCATTTTTTTTTTTTTTTTACACAGTGATCACCACTTATCAAGGCCTGGAAGCCACTCAGGGATAAGGGTTATTGCAAGTACATTACGTTAGTGTGGAGATTTGATGAAGTGTTTACTTAAGGGGGGTTCATTAGGAATTTGTTAACATTGGACTTGAACACATCCAAGTTGTAGTCCGGTGGGAAGCAGGCGGCAGAACAGAGTTCCACAGGCGTGCAGTTCTAAGAAAGAAGCCTTGTTCATGGAATCCGCGTTTTTATTTAGGCACTGATATAGAGTGGGGGAAATTTTTCACAGTGGATTCAGCTAGACGGGTGTTTTTCGTGAAAGATTGGCGAGGGGGGACCAGAGATTGGAGTTCAGACGAGCACCTGCCATGGAAATAACAATAAAACAAGGATAGGCTCGCAACGTCTCTTCTGTGGGAGAGAGGTTGCAGGGTAGAAAAAAAAGGCATCCCCCACTAAGTCACGAAGTCTATTTTGTACTCTGTCAAGGCATGATAGGCTGTTTTTTGCAGCTCCTGCCCAGATATGGCAACAGTATTCCATCCTTAGACGTACTTAGCTTTTACATGGCCGCATAGTTTGAAGAAGGCAGTAAGTGTAGTTTCTGGTGGATGCTCCACCACCTGAATATCAGTGCCGGCAGAAAAGTAAACTCTTTTCCCATTTTCAAGGTGAACAGCGAGTTGTATAACTGCGGGGTATCTTTGGTGCAAGGGAAATTAGTAAAAATGCCACACACCTTCTCTGCAACATAGGAAACGTCCAATGACGTGAGCAGACGGCTCGTCCCGAGAACCGTCGCGCTGAACAGCAAACGCTGCAGCATCGCTACCCTTGTTGATGGATTTCACTGAGTGACAGAACTCCACATTGATGTACGATTGGAAAATTTTCGTCAGCAGGGGACAGTACGGTACTGCCATTGGTTATCAACAGTGCTCTGACCGATTGTCATCGTATGCCCCCCCCCAACACCTGGACCCCGTCGCCTGTAAAGCAGGTAACCATCACCTCCCGTTTGTGTTGCAGTGACAAATCTCAATGAGTAGCTGCACGTTCTTTTAACAGCATGATTGGGCTTTCTGGCCAGGACCACAGGCTCCACGAACCATCGTTGCTTTGACAATTTCGTAAAGCTGTGGGTTCAATCCAGGATCGGGAATCTCAGCTGAGATAATTTTGTCGATATCAGTGGATAGAATCCGTTCACAAAGCCAGATTAAGATATGGGCATACGGAAGGCCTCTTTTTGTCACTCTACGGTGAATATGTGGCACCTTACCCGGTCGTAGACTTCACCCTTGACCATAAGGTCCATGAGTTTGCACAGTTTAAGCCAGAAGACACGGGCAATGAGATCAAGTCGGTCGTAGTGTTCTTGGCCCAGAAACAGTTCATCTCGTATTTCTTCCCACGATGGATTGCAGGTGAAATTAATAAATAAATCCGGTCGGCTGTAATAGTGGACATACCTCTTTTTTTCTTTTTTTTTTTTTACAAGAGTGTTACCACTTATCAAGGCCCAGAGGCCACTCGAGGATAAGGATAATCCTCATTGCGTTTTGTGTGCGGGCGTGCATATAACGCGGCCCACCGATGTATGTGGACGGAAGAATTGTCAGTTTTCCAATAGTTTATGGTCAGTTTCATTTCTCATGCCATCGTGCAGATGTATGTATAAAGACGACCGAAGCTTTTTTTAATGAACCCGAATATATAGGAGCCTTTCAGACTTCATTTTTGCTGCCATGTCGACTATGAACTGTTGAAAAAGAGGTCCACCCCGAAGGAGAGTGTTGAAATCGTCGTCGCGAACCATAAGTCTATATGTGTAATATGCTCTGCATGAAACATTTTTTGGATTCATGGTCGTTTGTACAAAGTTTTGTTGACATGGTATTTGGAAATGGTATCCATCGTCACCGTAGGGAAATAGTAGGGGATATTGTAGTGCGTCGTATGATCGATGCATTTCATTTATTCGCTGTAGACCTCCACCCCTAATATGAATAACTATGTCGCGTTTATTGCTGTGCTCACCCTGGATGACTGCAGAAACCTCGTTGTAGGTGGGAGCGTTGAAGGGACGTTTATGTTCTCCTGCAGGACGTTTGTCGGTGTTAATAACAATTGAAAAATTAGGCAAGGGAACATACTGTAGCGCATACTTGAAATTTCGAATATACGGGTTCGTTTAGTGGAGCATGTTTGGAATCTGCAAAATAATACTGAGTTGTCGATCCGACCCTGTCGTTTGTCTCAACTGTAATTATTGGTCGGTTTTCAGCTTGTTGGATGTAGTCATTGATAAAGTAGAATTTTAAGAATGATGGTTGTACGGTGTCCTCGTGTAAAAGGGACCCTATTAGATGGTAGACTTGGCCTTGCACCTTAAATGCGGGATTCCAGCCGCTTTCATGTACAATGTGTGCACCAAATGATGTCATTTGAAAGTAGCAGTTGAAAAGTCGGATGGCTTTCCGAAAATATTTAGATTCATCGGTCATGCCCAAAAGTAAATCTCGCAGTGCTTGAGGTAAAGCCTGAAGGGATGATAGTTTAATTTTACCCGAAGAGCAGCATAGGCTTCGAGGTTTCGCCGGCCATTTTTTAGCTTTGCAGAATGAACATATGCAATTCATAGTACCGATGCTAAGATCCTGCCGGGTCGAGAAGTCATAGTCTGCGTCATAGTTCAATGGGCTGCCTAACCAAAACTCCGGTGAAGGGCATTTGTTGCCGCGAGAGGCATTAAATCTCCGATTTACAGCTTGCACTTGTTGTTCTCAAGATTTTGGTGGCTGAGATGACCGAGCGGCGGCTTTGGATGAGTTGTCTCAGGCAAGTCATCTGACCCTCGCTTCAGTAGATTCAGCAGCTCTTGCTGAAGCTGTGGAGGCTGCGTTAGCCGCTCTCTGTCGAGCTGTCTTTTCTGTAGATCCGTTGGCCCTTGCAGAAGAGGTACTGGCAGCATTGGCTGCTCTCCGGTTGGCCTGATTTTCAGAACTTTGTAAATAACGTAGTTGAGCCATGGCCACAGCGTGTCTGGATAGACGGTAAGTCCGTTGAGTAAGGGTTTCAGAAGATCTGGTCTGAGACATGCGCTGTGCTTTGCGGATACATAATAATTCTACTGCATCGGGGTCTAGGCTTACTCTGATGTTCCTAACAGTAGTCGCTGCTTTCGTGCGCCGTCCGAGATGGGGGTTTTTATGGCATTGCTGGGAAATTACTTTGTAGGTGTGCGTGGATTCGAAATGGAATACTCCAAGCAAGTGGTCAGAAAGGGTTGCGGTAGATGTTTACTTAGTTTGCTGTAGACTCTGCCGAAATAATGGTTGACCGAGTCAATATTCAGGTAGTGCGTATGTTAAAAAAATTTATTTAAAAAAAATGCCCGGGGAAAAAGGCAATCAATATATGTAAATTCCCCGATACATCAGTGAAGAATTATGGGGATTAATAGAAATTGTATAGAAATATAGTTTTGTAAACTTCTATATCTATATATATATATAAAACAAAGTAAGATATACGAAAAATAAATAAAGTGTAAAATAAAATAGATATGTAAAAATATGAATTTTCGAAAACAAAAAATCTCAATTGAAATTTATGAGAAGATTACATGAGAAAAAAAAAAGAATTTTAAATAAGTATTCGTAAATGCAGAAGTATTGTATAAGTAATGTGGTTTTATTGTTGTTATGGGGACTGTTTTGTTTTGATCAGTTAGTCAAAGAAAAATCAATTTTGGTAAGTTAATAAATTTGTATTTGTATAAATAAATGTTATTTAAAGTGTTAATTAAAGTCAAGTGAATGGGAAAAATGGAAGAACTATTTTCAAATATAAAAAAATGTTAAGTGTTATTTATACTGTAATTGAGTTATTACCGTCTGTGATTTTTTTTATTCAAGAAAGTAAATTGTCCAATTGTATCAATAAAGATCTTTCCAATTAACGGAACAACATTAAGTAGTTACGTCACAAACAAACAAACAAAAAAAGAAAGAGAAAACACGCTGTAATGGTGCTGTGTGCGTGTGTGCGTGTGTGCGTGTGCGGTGTCGGTGTCGGTCTGGCTCGTCGCTATCAACGACCTGGAAAAATGGCCGGTCATTTTCATTTTGCATACGTACAATAAGACATAGCGATTATCAGTTGCCGATACTTGTTGAAAAACATTTCGATGCAAAACCTAGCTTAAAACACTGCCAGGCACACCGAGTACCTTTGAAATTTCATAAAAATCGGTCAAGCCGTTTTCGAGTCTATAAACGAACGAACTCACACACACATAAAGTTGCATATATATATATATATATATATATATATATATATATATATATATATATATATATATATATATTCAATTGTATTAAGTATATATATTCAATTGTATTATGTCTGTGACAAATCCATTATATTTCGGGAAAAAATTCCCCTTTTCAAATGGTGGATGTAACAGTTTGATTCAAAGCATACCGGATGGAGTCTCGCAGCAAATGTAAGGTGGGGGGACATATATATATATATATATATATATATATATATATATATATATATATATATATATATATATATATATATACTTATTGATTTGTAAATCGCCACTTGTTTTCGTCTTCTCTCATCAACATCGACTATATCTCATTCCTCGCATTGTGATAGCCTTCTAAATCTCTACTAGATACCTATCCCACACAATGCTTCAAATAAACTACATATCAATTTTATCGCTTAGTCTGAGCCAAACAGAGTTTGCAACAACTAAAAAACTGTTTCAGATCTCCGAAAAGCGTGCTAGGACCGGATTCACAATAAACTTTATCAAACGCAGTATCAATCACAAGATTCTCCCCAACACTATCATCACCTAAAACACACTATCTTCTCTATTCTTCTTCTTCTATTCTATCTTCTATATAAATAAAATGAACTCATTTTTTCCCGTCTGATTTTGACATTAATAGGATTAAAAATCAAGATATTTCATGCAAATATAATATGCACAAACGGCAGAACAATATCTGAGGTGTGTTATAGGCTTATTATTTCTCAAATTCCTCCATAATCTTAGATTTCTATACTTTTTTCTGCTGAGAAGTCACGGCCAAAATCGGTTAAGATCAATGGAAGTGGTAAAATATTTTCTCTCTAATAAATTCCTCCTCCCCCTGCCACCACTTAACACCGTTTGGGGATCGTTCACAAGGAAAAGTTGAGAAGAGAACACCGGTTTGGCTTCGTAGTTCTTTCATGTGAAGTTATTTAAAATCACTAAACTAAGCTGCAGTGCTCTGTGGCGTAGTGGTTAGCGTGCTGGACAATTCACATTATATTTTCATGTTCGCGCCGACCTACCGTAGTCGTTTTTTTTTTTTTTTCCTAAACAACTGGAATGGACTTTTCTTGGTGGCCGAACTGTTAACATTGCAGATGTTTTGTTTTTTTTTCACACTTTATTTTCCTACTTTTACTCATGACTCCGGGTTTGATCCTTCCTACTTACCTACCATAACACTTTTTAAAACTCCCCCCCCCCGTCCCGGAAACAAACACTCGGGCAACGCCGGGTACCCCCGCTAATAATATAGAAATCCCCCTCCTTACATTTACTGCGAGATTCCACACAGCCATTTAATTCATTTTTTCGCTCCATCCGGCATGGTTTGAATCGAACTGTCACATCCACCATTTGAAAAGGGGACTTTTTACCGAAATATAATGGATATTGTCACGAACATAATAAGTAAGACATTTATACTTAATATAATTGAATAAATATATGTATATATATGGATATATATATATATGTGTGTGTGTGTGTGTGTGTGTGTGTGTGTGTGTGTGTGTGTGTGTGTGTGTGTGTGTGTGTGTGTACTTATTGATTTGTAAATCAACACTGGTTTTCGTCTCCTCTCATCAACACCGACTATAGCTCATTCCTTGTGTTGTGATAGCCTTCTAAATCTCTACTATATATATATGTATGTGTGCGTGTGTATATATATATATATATATATATATATATATATATATATATATATATATATATAAATGTAAAGTTGGTTCGTTCTAAAGAAATAAAACCATGTTTATACGTTACCAATTTATTTGAAATTTTCAGACAACCCATTTTTAGAGTCGAGGTATGTTTTTATGTTATTAAAATAAATTTACCTAATTAAAATTAAAATATTAAATAAAATAAATATATTTATTTATCGTTTCTGCGAATCTGTTCTGTTGATAAAACTGAACTTCCGGTTCGATTCATTTCACAGCCACGAATTGACGAAAGGTTTAATTTTCTGTTAACTCGATAAGTAAAAAAAAAAAAAACATATTTCATTTGTTTATCTTCCAAATTTTTTAAGTTACACATCTTTTCTTTATTATATAAGGCAAAAAAAAAGTTTGTTGCTTGCTTTTGAGGTTTTTTTTCTTCTATATAAGATTACTCATGCAGAAAGTGATCCGTGCTGAAATAATGTTATTATTTAAAAAGTCATTCTTAACATGGGGAGGTAAGGATGTTTTGTACCTATTCTTTACTTTAACCTTACAATTGAATAAATAAAAAAAAACATATCGTAAAACGTTATTTAAACGTGGAAATATGATTTAAAAAATAGCGCGGCTCTCTGCATTAGCACCATTTTTATTTATTGTTGTTGTTTCACGAATTTTCGGCCAACTATTCCTCTGGCCTTCATGAAAAGAAGTCCTTTTATAAATGTTCAGTAACTTTTTCCTTTTATTATTCTTAAAGAGTAAAAATTTTCTTATCCATGAAAGGAGTTAAGCCTACGTAAATAAATAAATGTTTGTACACGTGACAAATTATCAATAAATGGTTTAGTTACTTTTTAAAAAAATGTTTGTAAAAGTGCGAAAGGCGACGTTGTTGTACAAACATTACTCCCATGCTTAATTTCTATACTTATAGGTTTTTGGAATTTTTTTTCACTGGATTATTATTGATTGCACACTAATTAAACAGATTATTAAAAAAAAATGTAAAAAAGAAATCATTATTTCGACATTTGAAATTGGTGCTCACTTTTTAGTTACAACGTTCTGATAAATCAGTCACCCATTTTGTAAGCAATAAAAACGCGGTATATCAAAACCATAGAAAGTAAAAATAATGAGTCTCTACCGCATTTGTAAGTCAGAAATATATTTGTTTCTCAAAGAAAAAAAAATAGAGAGAACAGGACTTTTTTTATTGTTTTCATGAAAATAAAGTTTCGAGATTTTTAATTATTATTTTTTTTTTTTACTTATTTAGTCAGTTTGTGGGGTTTTTTTTTTTTTTAATTGTTTTTGTGAAAGGTGAGTTTTTTTTCAAAACTTTTTTGTTTCTTTTTAATTTTTTTAAAGTATTATAAATTTCACTAACATGCTGGAGAAATGTTTAATAATTTGGTATTTTTTTAGATTAGGTCCACCTCCACAATTTTCCTTTCAATGACGACATTTATAGGTTTCCGAGTATGCTGAACACGCAAATTGCATTGAAATTTTGCGGAAATAAATAGTTGTATTATGCATTGTATTCTTCGGCGGCCATCTTTTTACGTGCACACGCGCCATAAACAAATACACACACGTAAAAAAGATGGCCGCCAAAGATTACAATGCATAATACAACTTTTTATATCTTGATAACTACTTACTTCTGCAAAATTTCGATGCGATGTTCGTATTCAGCATAGTCGAAAACCATTTCAAGTCGTCATTTAAAAGAAAATTGAGGAGGTGGACCTAATCTAAAAATTTACCAATAATTTTTAATCCCGTACGCCTCCCGATACATTGCTTCGTCAACATGCGACCATTTTATATCTCCCGAAGACACTTCCGTATTTAGAAAAAAAATAAATAAATAAATAAAAAGTGACCGATTTACCAGAAGGTGGTAACTAAAAAGTGAGTATCCCTTTCAAATGTTGAAATGATTTTTTTTTTTTTTCAATTTTTTTTCATAATCTGGTTAGTGTTCAATCAATAATAATCCAGTGAAAAAATTTCAAAAAACCTATCAGTATAGAAACTCCACCACGTAAGTAAATAAATAAAAAATGTTACGTGCGCATGCGTTAGCCTTGACTAGGGGGGTACTAAGGGAACGACCATTAAATAATTCTGCGGGTCGCCATGGAAGTCAACGCCCAAGGAGTATCAAAATAGTTTTCATGATCTGAAGAAATTTTTTTTTCCGAAAAGTGGGTGATCACTTTTCCATCTAAATTTAACTTTAAATGAGCACCCACTTTCTGACCACCTGAGGAAGGGGCATTTATTTTCGTGTTTATTGGCTTAAAGGTTTTTTTGACAAGGCAGTTTGGTACGCGAATGCATATTTAACAGTTTTCGTTTATGCTCACGCATAGCATAAACAAAGGCTACGTCTGTGAAATGGAAAATAGTCCCAGAGTTCAGGGGTTAATACCATGCAAAAGAAATCAAACAAAAAGACTTTTAAGCCAAGAAACACACAGAAAGAAAGAAAAAATAGCATCCATTTTTTTTCTATCGAATTCATTTGCTGTTTTTATTGAAAACTATTTTCCCCCGGATTTTTGATATAATTTTCCATTAAGGGCTGTGCGTCTCACGTTCGTAAATAACAAAAAAAATTTTGTAGATTTTGGTGTGCTAAAAACGAATCTGCAAACCGTTTCCGTCACAAAAAAATAGTTTTTATGATATGAAGAAATTACTTTTTCGAAAAAGTGGCGATCACTTTTCCATGTAAATTTAACTTAAAATGAGCACCCACTTTCTAGACACCTGAGAGAGGGGGGATTTTTTCCCATGTTTATTGGCTAAACAGCTTTCGTTTATGCTTACGCATAGCGTAAACGAAGGCTACGGCTGTTAAATGGAAAATAGTCCCAGAGTTCAGGGGTTATTACCATGCAAAAGAAATCAAACAAAAAACTTTTTAGCCAAGAAACAGAAAAATGCCCCTCTCTCAGGTGGCCAGAAAGTGGGTGCTCATTCTAAGTAAAATTTACATTGAAAAGTGATCACCCACTTTTCGAAAAAGTAATTTCATGAATGTCATGAAAACCTTTTTTTTTTGCTACGTAAACGGTTTGCAGATTCGTTTTTAGCACACCGAAATCTACAATAAAATATTTCGTTATATATGAACGTGAAACGGGCCTTAAAGTAAAATAATACCGGATTTTTTTTAGCAGATTTGCCGTTTAGTTGTACAAATATCCTCAAACCAGGTAATCACTGAAAGGGATTTTTAAAAGTCGTCACCTGTATCGAGCAAAAGTTTAAAACCACCGATTATATGCCAGCCTACATCATGGTAACATATATTGAGTGAGTTCCTAACAGTATTTTTAGTTTAAACTCATTTTCCCAAAATTTCCCCAAACTTAACATGTTCGATACAGTCTGCCGCCATTTGTATTTTTCAGATATACCGATAAACATTGAATGTTTTTGAACCGATTATACATTACATAAAAACACTAAAATCTTATCCAGTTAGGTAGAACACTTACTTTTCTTGCCTTTGATAACATTTATTTGTTATATATTTATTTTTTGACAACTTCTTTGTATCTGTGTTTAGTAATATAAACCCTTTTCATTTAATGTAACGTTTAGTCGGCTCGAAAAACAGTGTTTATTGGTGTATTTGAAAGCTACAAATGGTGGTGGACACTGTTGATTACTTTAAGTTAGAGAAAGTGAGTTAAAACTAAAAAAACTATACAAAATACTGTCAGAAACCTATCCATTATGCCAGCCTATGTCATGGTAACATATGTTCGGTGAGTTTCAGACACTGTTTTGTATAGTTTTTAGTTTTCAACTTACTTTCCCAAACTTAACGTATTCAACAGAATTCGCGACCATTTCGGTTTTTTTAGCCAATTAAACATTTTACATTACATAAAAACACTAAACAATTATCCAATTAGGTAGAAACGTAAATTACCTTACCTTTGCTTTCATTTATTTGTTTTTGGACGACTTTTTCGAATCTGTGTATAGTAACCCCCCCACCATCAACCAAATATTAATTACTAAATCACATTTTTTAAAACAACAAAAAAAAAAGCATTTAGCGTTTCAACATTTTTGCTACGTTCGGCTTCATCCACTGATTGTTGGTCAAGTCCAAAACATGAATGATTGACAGAAACTCTCGAGGATCCAGATCAAATTCTGCAAGAGCACTATTTTTTTCAGTTTCACCTTCTTTTTCACTTTTTGCAGTGGATTGCTGTACTAATATAAGAAACATGCATTTTCTCTTTTATTAAATTTTTCCATTACACCAAATTGAGCCACTGCAACGCGTGGCAGGGTACAGCTAGTATATATATATATATATATATATATATATATATATATATATATATATATATATATATATCCGAAACAGTGTTTCATGGTAAACAACTGATGATCCCTTGAAAAATAAAAAATAAAAATTGGTATTATAGTAAATTCGAGAGAGTTGATGCAGTGATTGCAGGTGATTAAATGACTTACTGACTAGATGTTTTTTTTTCTTTTTTTTTTTTAACGAATGATAAAAAGTAATTTTTTGTATGGTTTCAAATGTTAAAAACTTCAAAGACTATATATATATATATATATATATATATATATATATATATATATATATATATATATATATACACACATATACATATTATACACATATGTATACATATATATTATACACACATATACATATTATAGACATATTACACACACGCGCGCGCGCACATACACACACACATATATATATCCCCAAAAGACATGCAAAAGTTAAAGTGTATTATAAACAGAAATCTCGCTGCCCAACTCCCTAAATAGTATCGCTGCAAACCTGGTTTCAACTAGTAGCTCCTAAGGACTAAGTGTCTCTGTGCCTTGTTTGGCATGAAATGAAAATGATAACAAAAAGGTAATCAATGTACAAAATGCACGTTTTTATACATACGTGCACGGGCTATTTATATCTGTTGGTTTTTACATGCTTTCCCTTTCTTTTCATAATCGATTTCCCGTATTGTGTTTTTCGCATGCTTCGCTTCATCTCCCACGTTTCTTCTGGCTGTGATTCGTCATCAGTGCTGCTAAACGAATAAAACTTCTTTCATACAGTTAGGACACAAAGATACGTTCGCTGAATTTTCTCCACGGTTTTCTCCAGAATAAATGGACGTAGGAGAGAGATACTAATATTACTTTAATTATTTATTTCCTAAACTTTCCATCTAACGAAATGAGTGAGGCACAGACGGACAAACATCAAAGTAACCTTTCCTGAAATGATCAGCTTTCTACATTATTGATCGTGTCTAGTTCGTATTGCTTCCCAATAGAGACTGATTTGAAACCCTTAGTTTCTTCTCACTCGTAATATCCTCACATCGTTCGCCTGTTAAACTTGGAAAATATGTCACAGAAGCGTATAGAATGCTTCAGACTGCTTTTGGGCCATCTTGCATGAACCCAGCTTCAGCTTTTGAGTGGCATAAGAGATTCAAGGAAGGAAGGAAGGAAGGAAGGAAGTCTGTGAGGGATAATAAGAGGTGTGGAAGGAGTAAAACAGTCTGACCACCAGGGTTGATTGATTAAATAAAGGATTTCATGAATAAGAACTGTCGTGTGTCTACAGAGACAGCAAGAGCGCAGTTTTTTCTCGGTGTGGGAACTGTACACACAATTATTCGCAAGGAACTGAAGATGCAGAAGATTTGTACCAAGTTTTTCTCAAGGGTGCTCCATATTTGTCACAGACTATTTGACCAAGATGGGCATCAAGACAGTTCCTTACCCTTCCTATAGCCCAGACCTTGCTCCCTGTGACTTTTAGCTATTCCTTAAGCTCAATGAAAACCTTAGAGGCTGTTGTTATGAGACAATTGAGGAGCTGAAAGAGGCCTTCCAGAAGTTGTTGAAACGGTACAACAAGTGCATTGCAGCCGGATGAGATTACTTCAAAGGGGGGTTAGAGTTTCATGTATGTACTATCAATAAAAGTGCCCATTCGAAAAAACTTTGGAAACATATTAAAGGTACTTCCTATCTATTCTATTATATCTATAAAAGTGAAATTGTCTGTCTGTATGCGTGTCTGTGAGTACATTTCCCTACCAAACTACTCTGTCAATTTTCAGTCTACAGACTCGAGATTTGACATAAAGGGTATTGGGAGTGGGGAAAATCTTTGTAATCGGTTTTCGGCCAGAAATTTAGCTGTCAAAGGAATCAAAGTTCAACGATTTGACCTTTGAAAACTCTACCAAACCCCTCTGACAATTTTGGTTCTAAACACTTGAAATTTCAGATGTAGGTTACTTGGACATGGATCAAACTTTTAATTTGATTTAAACTCAAAACAATAAATGTTAAGGGATCAAAATTGAGGTCAAATTAAAAAAAAATGACCTTTGCGGTCTCTATCAAATTACTCAGACAATTTTTGGTCTAAACATTTGAAATTTTACATAAAGTGTATTTAAATATAGGGCAAGCTTTTTAACCGGTTTGGGGTCGAAAATTTGGCTGCCATGGGGTCAAAGTTCAAAAGATTTGATACTTGCGGTCTCTAACAAACTATTCAGCCAATTTTTGGTCTAAACATTTGAAATTTTACATAAAAAGTATTCAGACATGCAGTAAGCTTTCTAATTAGGTTTGGGGCAAAAATTTGTCTGCCAAGAGCTCAAAGTTGAAAGAGTTTATCTTTGCAGACTCTACCAAACTCCTCTGTTAATTTTGGGTCTAAACACTTGAAATTTTAGATGTAGGTTACCTTGCCATGAGTCAAACTTTTTAATATGCACATAAAGTTATGAGCAGTGCATAGGACTCAAGCAAAGCCGGGCTGAACTGCTAGTATATCTATAAAAGTATGAATGTATCTATATGTGTGCAGGGCCACTTCTAAACCTATATCCTCAATAAATTTTTGATCTACAGACTTGAAATTTAGTATATAGGGCATTCAGACACGTGGAAAACTTTTTAATTCGTGTTCATAAAAAAAGGACTGCTAAGGTTTAAAATTGAAAAATTGGTTGGGGGAGTCATCGGATTTTTATCTGTTTGTCAACTGTTTCATGAATGCACATGCGCGAATCATTTACATTACAGATTCCTTATGTTAAGAATAAGTAAGTTTGAAAACACTTTTTAAAGAACGTGTCAAGCTGGCCTAATGGTTATCGTACTTCACTCACTGTCTTTAGGTTTTAGTTTCGATCTCAGCTCAAGTATTTTTTTTTCTTTTTTTACTTAAAAGAAATGAACTGTTTAGAAAAAAATAAAATACTCACATGCACATATCTCAGTTTCTGTATGAATTAAAAATATAGTATTCATGCGTATTTTACGATCGGGCAACGCCGGGCACCCTGTTAGTAATGTTATAATTTTTTCTTAAATGATTCAAATCGGTGTTTCAGAGATTTCCTTGTAAGATATGTTTTTCAAAGAAAACTTGTTTATTTTTAATTTTTCCTCGTTTTTGCTTTTCATTTTTCAGGTGGTATTAACCCTGAGGGGAGCAACCCTTCCCGAAAAGAGAAAATGATAGCCTGTTGTTAAATAATATTATAACAATTGTCAATAACACCGGACGTATTCATTTTCTCTGTTCACGATTGGATAACTCTTCAGAGTCAATACCACCAGAAAACACCGAATCTCAGAAAAATACTTTAATCATATAATAAAACTTTATATAACATTATTTATTGTTCTAATATTTTCGAATTGACGAAAAATTGTGTTTAATAATGTGACCGAACTCCTATTTCTATTTTCTTTAAAATTACAACAAATGTTTTTTCCCCACATTTTTTTTTGTTGTTTTTTTTTTTTTTGTTTGTTTTTTTTTTTGTTTGTTTTTTTGTTTTTTGGACTCGTCCATTCCAGCTGTACTCAATGTCGCCGTCGGAGGCAATTCTTGCTGGTGGGAAAAGATTATGAGAAAAACACATGCTCTCCTTCTATTAAGTAATTTACCGGTGGTCGAAGCTTAACGTTCTCCCATAACCTTTCCTACCGGAAGTCGGGTATGATGACGTCATGTCGTGTACATCAAACCAAACAAAATAGACAACACGTGCACGTTGTTTGCGGTTTCACAGGGCGGGAGTTTTTATACAACAAAAGAAAACGGTCACAAACCCACCTTTCCCTTTTCCTTCTTTTTCCTCTCTCTCTCTCTCTCTCTCTCTCTCTCTCTCCCTCTCTTTATATATATATATATATATATATATATATATATATATATATATATATATATATATATATATATAGTAAAACTGGTAATTAGTAAAAACCTGAAGAGAGTGCTCAATACTATTGCAGAGCAAATATGTGTTTTATTTTTTTTTTATTACCGTTTTTATATGTAACCAAACAGATAAAATGGTAATAAAAAGATAAAACACACTCATATATATATATATATATATATATATATATATATATATATATACTAAATTTATTTATATTGTCACACACACACACACACACACACACATATATATATATATATATATAAATTTATTTATACAAACATTGATGGCTACATATGTGCATACATGTTTCTGTAATCACCCGCGTAGGGGGATTACTCTCCAGGCCAAGAATTATCGTCGAGAACAAGATATATATATATATATATATATATATATATATATATATATATATATATATATATATATATATATATATGTGTGTGTGTGTGTGTGTGTGTGTGTGTGTGTGTGTGTGTGTTTGCTTGCTATGATTTTCTGGATATTAATCCACTGAAATCCGATCTATATAATATAGTGCTCAATAGCAAGTATATACGACTTATTGTATCATTTATACATTTTTTTTTTTTTTTTTTGCTTTACGAAGGATTTATCACATATCAAGGCTCGGAGGCCACTCGAGGATAAGTGTTAATGTGTGTATTGTATTCATTGGGACACTTGTGTAATAAATCGTTTGTGGTGGAAATTTGGTATAATCAGATTATTTACAAAGACAGTTCAATAAGAACACAATATTGTAGTTAGCTGGAAAGCAAACCACCGGAACAGACTTTCTACAGACGGGCTGTTCTAGGAAAGAATCTTTGTTGGTGGAATCCATGTTTAGATTTGTCTATTAATACAATTAAATACAACAAAAAAAACAAAAAGGTAACAAAAAAAAACTCCTTTTGCGGTCCCTCGACAAAAGGAGAGTGGACCTGTAAATTCATCCTTGTCCGTTCGTCCATTCGTCCGTTCGTCTGTCCGCACTTTTCTCAATAACTACGCCTTGGAATTTTTCTAAATTTTGCACAAACATTAAACATTATATGAGTAAAAAAAGTAACAGAACGGATTTCCCAGAAAAACTTCGGTTGCCCCCCCCCACACACACACCTTGGGGTGCCTTTCGGGTTAAAATGTCTAAAATTGACACTTTTGTTTATTAAAAAAATTTGATGCCTTGGATTTTTATAAAACTTTCTGATAAATTGTAACTAACTGATTTTTATATAATTTGTGTTTGTCTATACTTAGGGATAACTCTTGGGTGTGCCTCACGGGCTCTTTTAGGTCTAATAAAAACTCTATTTTGGGAACTATTTTATCATGTTTGTTCAACATTTTCTGTGTATGTCTATTTAGCAGTTTTGCATGGTGTTGAACTCAAATTTAAATATGTTAAGGCCTTGGGGACTTTTGGGGCTAAATGTGTGTGTGTGTGGGGGGGCAAATGATGGACTTAGTCATTTTTTTTTTTTTTTGCATGGTGAAGAACTCAAATTTACATATGTCAAGGCCTCAAACTGCACCGTTTGTTCATTTTCACCAGGATTTGACATCCCCTGGGGGCTTTTTGGGGGCTAAATACTGAACATTATTTGATGCCTCGTTCATTGTGCACTCACGGGGCACCATGCATGTTTCACTTGTTTTGTTAGCCATTACAGTATAACCCCGGGATACGGTGGTCCTAGGATACAGTTTTTTCAGGTTACGATATGAAATACGATGTTTTTCCGGTATTTGCCCCGTCTTACGATGTTATTTATAATGTTATTTGATTATATCCATGTGTATTATATACTGTTTTTTGTTACTAATTTTTTATGCCGTATCCCGAGGTTCTACTGTAAATAGGATTGCAATTTCGGCGGAATGGCGAAATGCGTGTAAACATTGTTTTGAAATTCGAGCAACCGGAAATAGAAAAATGAGACGTTATGAATGCATTCGCACTGTGCCCGGTGCCCGGCCACTAGTTAAAAGCCGAGTTAGTTGCAAGTGAGTGGCACGTCAGTCTAGGTTCAGACTGCGACAATCACCCTAAAAGAAACGTGGCCATTACGATGGTCTTTTAGCTGTAGGACTGAGGCAGATGCAGGTTAACCCTTCCAGGCCTTGCCCCCCCCCTCCCCAACTTCGGAGGGAACAAGTTTATCGCTTATTGTCACTTATTGTCGCTTATTGTCACTCCCCAACTTCGGAGGGAACAAGTTTATCGCTTATAGTCACTGGGGAATGTCGATATGGCTACTCTTAATTTAGTGGGACCAAAATGCTCCCCCTTTAGGGACGCTGACTCATTTATCCCATCCTCCGATTTTGTGTCCCATTCTTTCGCGGCGGGAGAAAGATAAATACCGTAATAAGCCGGACAGTGTGAGAAGAGTAGAGAGTGTCTCGTTCGGGGCTGTTTTCTTTCTCGTCTGCCGTTCTTATTCAAGCGAATATTCATCAATGATGAAAAGTGGTTCCGTACGAAACTCTCAAGCGTTCCATACATTGATTAACTTCCTCAGGATGACGTCCCTTAGACCGAAAGACCGTCCATGAATCCACGCCAGATTATGCTTTGTATCTGCTGAACAGGTCATCAAGTTGTTTATTATGAACTGCAAGCAATAGGCCAAACAACCACTGGAGACTTATATTCATAGTAACAGAAACAAGTGTAACAGGCATTGCGCCAGAAGAACCAACACTGGTGAATCGCAAAAGTGTGCATTTCCTCCATGACAACGCCAGGCCACAAGAGACCCTAATGGTCAGTGATACGATACAGCAACTTGGGTGAGAGGCTTTGCGCCATCCACCTTATTCATCTGACCTTGCGCCATCCGGTTACTACCCCTTCTTTTTCTCAGGATAGAAATCTTCATGGGAAATCTTTCACTAATGAAGCAGACTTGCACAATGCTCTCACGAACTTTATTGTGTCGGAAAATCCCCGAGTTCCATCGCAAAGGGATTGAACAGTTGGAGACACGTTGGCAGAAGATATTGGTTGTTTACTATTACTTCGAAGACTAAATATAAATTACATGTAATGGGAAGCGTTTTCTTTTTTCCTTTAAAAACGAATAGAACCCTTTTGGTCACTTTGTACATATATAAAATATAGCGGGAATAAACCTAAAACATATAAACAATTAAATAAAGCATTTATTCCTTATTCTGACGCTTTTGAATCACATAAAATTAACCACAATATATTAATACAGGAAATTGTTGTTATCATTATTATTATTATTATTATTATTATTATTATTATTTATTCAGTTGTATTGGTAAAATGTCTTACTTGTTATGTCTGCGACAAATTCCATTATTAATTTCGGAAAAATTCCCTTTCATATGTATGTACTTATTGATTTGTAAATCGTCACTTTTTCTCGTCTTCTCTTACCAACAACGACTATAATTCATTCCTCGCATTGTGATAGCCTTCTAAATCTCTACTACATACCTACCTACACAATGCTTCAAGCAAACTACATATCAATCCTATATATATATATATATATATATATATATATATATATATATATATATATATATATATATATATATATTATTATTATTATTATTATTATTATTATTAAAAAAATGTACATATTTTTAACCTTTATATATATATAATTTTAAATAAATAAGAATGTAAATATACAAAATACTAATCATAGTGGGGGTGATAAGTAGTCAAATGGATTAATCCTAATCTTATAAATACAAGACTGGTAAATTAAAATATATATTCATTTTTAATTTGGAAACGGATGAAACTCGCAGGTAAGGAATTCATTTTTATAACTTGAATAAGGTAGCCGAATTAATTAAGAATAGGAAACTAGATCTAATATCTGTAACATTTTTCTTCTTAAGATTAAGGGAGGTGGTGTTTGATCAACACTGCTGAGGAGCCATGATTTAATATACTGTTTTGTTTTTAAATCCTCGTAACAGTGTTTCATGGTGAACAACTGATGATCCCTTAAATTAACATTAGTACTATAGTGAATTCAAGAGAACAAGTTGATGCAGCGATTGGAGATTATTAAGTGACTTACTGACTAAATAGTTTTCTAATGAATGATAAAAAAAATATAAAAATTAAATAAGTGTTTTTATATAGATTATGGTTAAAAAACTTCCAAGACGTTATATATATATATATATATATATATATATATATATATATATATATATATATATATATATATATACTTGTTTATTGTTATATAAACATGCTCACATCCCGCTGCTACTAACAGCCACTTGTTTCAATCAAACAACAGATACCATCAGGCAGCGACTTGACTATTCAAATGTTCAATGAATAATCAGTGAACAGTTGAATAGTCAAGTCGCTGCCTGATGATATCTGTTGTTTGATTGAAACAAGTGGCTGTTTGTAGCAGCGGGATGTGAGCATGTTTATACAACAATAAACAAGTATTATCAGCTCTTTTTATTGAGCACTATCTAACAACCTCGTTGAATTCACTAGCCCATTACTTTTGAATATAAAAAAACCCGAGTATATATATATATATATATATATATATATATATATATATATATATATATATATATATATATATATATATATATATAGTGAATAAATGACTTATAATATCTTATAATTAATTCCTTTAATTCAGTTCACATTTACAATTCTTGACAGTATCTGTTTCGTAGCACAAAATCAATCACTTAATTATTTTTTATTTATTTATTTATTGTTTTACATGGGGGGTCACCATTTATCAAGGCCCAGGAGCCACTCGGGGATAAGGGTTATTGTGTATACAGTAATCAATGGGATAGTATCGTAGTAATAGTTAGTATTGGGGATTTGATAGGTGTCATTACTTAAGGGGGCGGTTCATCAGGAATTTGTTTGTGTTGGACTTGAAGAAATCCAAGTTGAATTCGGGGGTGGGGGGACAGGCAAGCGGCAGAGAGTTCCACAACCGTGAAGTTCTAAGAAAGAAGCTTTGTTCATGGAATCTACGTTTTGATTTTAATGAATTTATTATGCCGTGTTGCTTTTTCTGCTGATGAGTTAAGGGCATAAAAGATTCACTGATTGATATAATAATTAAGGGATAAACTTTTTACACAAATATTACGCAAGAATGAATATAATTACACGTAATAGTTAACTAAAGATAACATAAGAAAACCGGAGAAACTAATACTGAATTAATTAAAATGTTTAAAAGAATATGCAAATTAGCTAGATCTATGCTAATGAATGCAATTCCATGACCTTTATATAAGAGTTGCATTTTCAGTTTAAATAAGTAGAAAAAAGTTTTTTTTATTAATATCAATACCCACAAAAAATATAGGAGTATAGAATATATATATATATATATATATATATATATATACATATATATATATATATATATATATATATATATATATATATATATATATATATATATATATATACTATCATATAAGGTCCCGGATATGACCTTTAACTATATCCGATGGTGAGGCCCCAGCTTGCAGGCTTTGGGGGATTGTGGAGCCATCCTATAATTCTCATTGCTCCCAGGTCCACTCTGACCTGGAGTTGTAGTGCCTGTTAGGGTCCCAACTATGGGTTGAATAGAAACTGACTTGAAAAAAAAAATATATTCTATTAAAAAAAATTTCTTTAAAATCACTGGATTTAGCATTAAATAACCTGAAAAGGGTTGATATGCCGTAAAACAAAAACAAACAACCAACAACTATCGTATAAAAGTCACTTTGTGTGTGTGTGACAGAGAGTTGCGCCCTCATAGGTTCCGAAACGGTTGAGCCTATCTTTCGCAAATTTCACACAAAGGTAATTTATATGTCTGGCAGTGTTCTTAGATATGTTTTATACAGAAATTCATCGGATAAATATCAAAATAAAAAAAAATCTGAGCTTAAAAATAGTCTTTCTTTTCTAATAGATGAAAAAGAACACTTTTTACAGGGAATATTTTACGTTACACCGGCCTGTGTAGCGTAAAATATATTCCTGTAAAAAATATTCTTTTTATCTATAAAAGAAGAAAGATTTTATTTAACATCATCAAGCCCAAATATCGGCTGACATAATATTGTAAACAAACACAGACGAAATTTGATGAACGACATTATCATTATCATTTTCTTCTTTTTTTCATTTTTTTTTTTCTTTTGTGAATTAGTCCACCGGGCAAATTATTCTTTGTAATGCATAACACTTAATGGAGGATTGATCCTATAACAATACATACGCAATCTGAATAAATTAAAGTATCATGCTTACGTGTATTGTTCAACCGGGCAACGCTGGGCGGCCAGCTATTATATATATATATATATATATATATATATATATATATATATATATATATATATATATATATATATAACTACTTAATTTACTCACATAGAATTACTATACAGAAGTATAGATTTATGCGTAAACTTTAAGTATTTACTTCCAAAGTGCTCAATACTTAGGTAGAGCTAGTTAGTAATTTATAAAATATATATGGCGATTAAGCTACACTGAATATTCCGCGTTTCATCCACTCTAGGACTCTTCAGGGTTATCTAAGCTTATCCAAGCCTGAAGAGTCCTAGAGTGGATGAATCGCGGAATATTCAGTGTAGCTTAATCGCCATATATATTTTATAAATTACTATATATATATATATATATATATATATATATATATATATATATATATATATATATATATATATATATATATATATATTAGTGCTATAGTAAATTCTAGAGCGATCTGATGCAGTGATTGCAGGTAGTTAAATGACTTACTGACTAGATGGTTTTCTAACGAATGATAAAAAATATTTTTTTTTATAGTTTTAAAGGTTAAAAACTTCAAAGACTATATATATATATATATATATATATATATATATATATATATATATATATGTGTGTGTGTGTGTGTGTATGTGTGTGTGTGTGTGTGTGTGTGTATTTGTATATATAACTACTTCATTTACTCACAGAAAATTAATATACGAAAGTATAAATTTATGCATAAACTTCAAGTATTTACTTCAAAAGTGCTCAATACATAGGTAGAGCTAGTTAGTAAGTTATAAAATATATATGGCGATTAAGCTACACTGAATATTCCGTGTTTCATCCACTCTAGGATTCTTAAGAATCGCCATATATATTTTATAACTTTCTAACTAGCTCTACCTACGTAGTGAGTGCTTTTGAAGAAAATACTTAAAGTTTACGCATAAATTTATACTTTCGTATATTAATTTTATGTGAGTAAATTAAATATATATATATATATATATATATATATATATATATATATATATATATATATATATATATATATTCTTAAGAATCCTAGAGTGGATAAAACGCGGAATATTCAATGTAGCTTAATCGCCATATATATTTTATAACTTACTAACTAGCTCTACTTATGTATTGAGCACTTTTGAAGTCAATGCTTAAAGTTTACGTATTAAGCTGGTCTGCAGTTTGACTTGTTGCTGGCTATCTTTCTCATGCTTGTTGCTGGATCTCAACATTTTGAACCGAGAGAGAGACTTAGCTGTCGTGCGAAGCTAAAACTCTGTAACATCATCTTTGTATAGATACTTCTTCAGGCATTTGTCTATAAAAAATTGTCCGTGGCGATGGAAAAATTGTCACGCGTGTAGCCCTGAAATCCTGGAAGCATGTAACAATTGATCTGCCATCATTCTATATATGCACATGTATGTATGTATGTATGTATGTATGTATGTATGTATGTATGTATGTATGCATGTTAATATCTGTACTAGTGTATGTATGTGTATATATGTCTATTTGTATATGTATGTATAGATGTATGTATGCGAATGAACCCTTTTTCGGGGTCAACGGCCAACTAGCACCGTGTGCGTTTGTGTGTATTTGTGTGTTGTGGGTGGAGAGGACTCCTTAAAGCCGTGGTGAAGGCAACCTTTCTAGGAGAAGCAAATCTCTGATTTAAAAAAAAAATAAAGCGGGAGACCAGTACCCGCATTAAGCTAATCTGCAGTTTAACTTGTTGCTGGCTATCTTGCTCTTGCTTGTTGCTGGATCTCAACATTTTGAAACGAGAGAGAGAGACTTAGCTGTCGTACAAAGCTAAGACTCTGTAACATCATCTTTGTATAGATACTTCTTCAGGCATTTGTCTATAAAAAATTGTCCGTGGCGATGGAAAAATTGTCACGCATGTAACCATGAAATGCTGGAAGCATGTAATAATTGATCTGCCATCATTCTATATATGCACATGTGTATGTATGTATGTATGTATGTATGTATGTATGTATGTATGTATGTATGTATGTATGTTGGGGTGGAGAGGGCATCCGTAAGCCGGGGTGAAGGCAACCTTTCTAGGAGAAGCAAATCTCTGATTTAAAAAGCCATAAAGCGGAAGACCATTACCCGCATTAAGCTGGTCTGCAGTTTAATTTGTTGCTGGATCTCAACATTTTGAACCGAGAGAGAGACTTAGCTGTCGTACAAAGCTAAGACTCTGTAACATCATCTGTGTATAGATACTCCCTCAGGCATTTGGGCTCATGGATTTTAAATGTCTGAGGGAGTGGCACTCGTCTGACAAGACGTTGCAATCATCATGTATGTATGCATGTTAATATATGTACTAGTGCATGTATGCGTATATATGTCTATTTGTATATGTATGTATATATGTATGTGTGCGAATGAACCCTTTTTCGGGGTCAACGGCCAACTAGCACCGTGTGCGTTTGTGTGTATGTGTGTGTTGGGGTGGAGAGGACTCCTGTAAACCGCGGTGAAGGCAACCTTTCTAGGAGAAGCAAATCTCTGATTTAAAAAAAAAACATAAAGCGAGAGACCAGTACCCGCATTAAGCTAATCTGCAGTTTAACTTGTTGCTGGCTATCTTGCTCTTGCTTGTTGCTGGATCTCAACATTTTGAAACGAGAGAGAGAGACTTAGCTGTCGTACAAAGCTAAGACTCTGTAACATCATCTGTGTATAGATACTCCCTCAGGCATTTGTATATAAAAGTGGTCCTGTAGCGATGGAAAAGTTGTGACGTGTAAAGGCTTGAAATGCTGGAGCATGTAATAATTGATCTCAACGACCATCTTCAGCGTCATGCCTGCTTGAGAGTGTGAATTCACCGGTGAGACTAAAAAAAAAAGTCATTTTTTTGGATCATGGACTTTAAGTGTCTGAGGGAGTGGCACTCGTCTGACAAGACGTTGCAATCATCATGTGTGCGTATATTTTTATTTATTTTTTGTGTATATATGTTTATGTGTGTTTCTATATACCTATATATATATTTGTGTGTATGTATGTATATGTATATATGCATATATATGTATGCGTATAAGTGCATATATATGTATGTGTAGGTATGTGTAGGTAACTTTATGTGTATGTATGTATATGTGCATACCGTGTACGTATATGTATGTGAATATGTATGTATATGTGTGTATGTATTTGTATATGTTTGTATATATGTGAATGCATACGTATGTATATGTGTGTGCATGCGTGTATGTATATGTTTGTATATGTATGTATGTATGTATGTATGTATGTTATGGGTATGTATTTGTATGCATGTGTGTATATGTATGTATATATATATATATATATATATATATATATATATATATATATATATATATATATATATATATATATATATATATATATATACAAGTTTGTATGCCAAGGACCGTCTTCAATGTCATGTCTGCTTCAGCGTGTGAAATCGCTGGCAGGACTAAAAGAAAAAAAAGTTATCTTCGGGCTCATAGACTTTTAGTGACTAAGGGAGTGGCACTCGTCTGACAAGACGTTGCAATGATTACATATATATATATATATATATATATATATATAATCAGTGTGTGTGTGTGTGTGTGTGTGAGAGAGAGAGAGAGAGAGAGAGAGAGAGAGAGAGAGAGAGAGAGAGAGAGAGAGAGGAGGAAGCGTTATCAATAACTTCTCGAGCGAAATTAGATTCACTAATCAATATACTCTGTTGTTCTGTTCAAAACAATAATAATGAATAACCACTTCCGGTCTCAAACATCGGTTTTACATTCTATATAAAAGTGAGGTTACTTGCTTTTGGAAACAATTCATTCAACTTTTCCTCATAATCATCTTATGTCTTATTCCTTCTTTTTCTCGTAGACTGAATACATTACACGAAGTCATGTTCGACGTCTCGGGGCTCGAGAAAAAAAAAAAAATAAATAAATAGCAGCAGCAGCAGCAGAAGAAGAAGAAGAAGAAGAAGAAGAAGAAGAAGAAGAAGAAGAAGAAGAAGAAGAAGAAGAACCAAACGTTACTAACTCGTCTTTGCTCGGAACATAACATCAACAGCCGGCTGTCGCCGAGCGTCGCCGATTATCAAAGCGTGATAACGCTACTCAAGAAAAATACTGAAGAAAACATATAAATATAATAAAATCACCAGAAAAAAAATATAACAAAAATAAAACAAACCGTAACATGTTCTGTTTTATTCTTGTAACAAATTATTTAAGTGAAATTTTTTTTAAAAAGTTTTTTTTTTAGAAATTTTTATTGTCAACAAAAATTAATAAGGAAACCATTTTTTGTGTTATTCATATTTTTGAAAGTGTAAAAAAAGCATTTTTATGTGTTTTTCAAGTATTTTTTTTTTCATTTTTTTCTTTATTTGTGTAACTAATGTAAAGTAAACTTTTTTTTTTTGTGTGTGTTTTCTTTTAATGAATAATTTATTTTTCTGTAAGGTGTTGCTAGGCGACCTTTTTTTTTTTATTAAATTAAATAAAGGCAGCCGAGGTATTTCCTTAGAAATAAGTTGATTTTTTCTGCGGTTGCATTTTTTCTTTGCAGTGATTAATCGTCAAATGGAACTACATCTTCCGGCGTCTGCAACTAGAAGGTGAGATATTCGTCTTGTACAAAGTTGTTAGGAACGGCCATTTGAGGGTGTGTTGCTCTGTTGCTTGTTTAATTTAATGACTTTTTATTCTAACATTTTCTCCAAAGATCGTCTGCTCTTTGCTGCGTCAGATTACAGTCAACCCCGAGCGCATGACGTCGTGCTCCGAGCAAAGCCGGGCGGCCAGTTACTTACGCCTGGTTCAAATTCTCGACGACAACGACGACGACGACGATGATGATGATGATGATGATAATAATAATAATAATAATAATAATAATAATAAAATTGAATAAGTAAAAGTAATACAGTTTGCTTCCCTCATCCATTGTATTGTTCAGAAAATTCACAATTTTTTTTACACAGAAATCACCACATTATCAAGGCCAAGAGGCAACTCAAGGATAAGGGTTAAAGAGTGTACAGTAGAAATTGGACAATATAGTAATCATTAGTAATGAAAATCCGGTAAATTTGATAACTTATATGGAACGGCTCATCAAGAACTTATTTAACACAACCATATTGTAGTCATCCGGAAAGCAGGAAAACGGAAGACAATTTCACAGGCGTGCAGTTCTAAGAAAGAAGCTTTGTTCATGGAATCTACGTTTAGGTTTAGGCACAAATAAAGAGTGGGGGGGATTATTGATAGTGTTTTCAGCTAGACGAGTGTTTCTTGTGAAAGTTTGGCGAGAGGGGGGATCATAGACTTAAGCTCAGTCGAACACTTTCCATGAAAGTAACGATACATCAGAGACAAACTCGCAACATCTCTTCTGTGAGATAGAGGTTGCAGGGAAGAGAAAAGGACATCTCCTACGAGGCTACGAAGTCTATTTTGAACTCTATCAAGGCAGGACAAGTTCTTTCTAGCAGCTCCTGTCCAGATGTGGCAACAGTATTCCATCCTTGGACGTACCTGGCTCTCATATAGATAGAGAATTGCATCAGCAGTGAGATATCTACTGGATCGATAGAAAGATCCCACCATTTTTCCAGCGGCCTGCATCATATTTGGTACAAACCAAATTTCGTCTATGTCTGACTTGTCCTCTAAATTTAAAAAACAGTCTTTGCTTTATTGCTGGTCAAGAAGCACACCTTGATTGATTGATTGATTGATTGATTGATTGTATATACAAATGATAATTAATTGATGACAGATTACTAATCAACCGTTTACGTTGTCTGCAATCGGTTGGCTGCAGCTGATATTTCAGCTAATTTCCAATCGATTGTTCAAGGATAAAATCGAATGAAGACACTAGACTAAATTAGTCTGCAAAATAATGAACTGAGCGACACTTTAATACTGTTGCATATTAGCACCCAGGGCATTGCTGACTTATTTAAGCATTATTATTATTATTATTATTATTATCATTATTATTATTATTATTATTATTATTATTATTATTATTATCGGGTAGATTGAATTAGATTTGTTTTAAGCAGAAAAATGCAATTCAAGGACAAATATGGTTAATGACGTTTTAGGAATTTACCTTGACTGGATTCTATAAACAATAAAAAGAAGGAATTTCATATAAGAAAAAACAACAAATATAATAAAGAAAAGTAGTTTGCTTAAAGCATTGTTGGTAAATAGATATTGTGGAGTATAAGAAGTATAATATGTTTTAATAGAAAAAAATGTTAAAGCATAAACAAAATACGTGACGAAGGTAGATCATTCGATTTGTGTCTTTTTTTTTCACGTGGAGTTTATGACGTAACGAGATAGTTTGAAAATAGAAGTAATCAGCGTTAGGAGTTAGTTAGCAGTCTTGAGCGAACGAGTTGGAACGAGTAGACGAAACAAGCAAGTTCCCATCTGAGAGGCAATAATATGGGATCCTTGAAAAGGTAATTGAGTGCAACCCCAGAACAAAAAATAAATGTCGCAACAGGAATAAATGTAAATATGGAAAAATAATTTAATCGTTTGAGTTGTCTGGGTAAAAAATAACTTACATTTTCAGAAGTGCGCCCAGAACAATACAGTAATGGTTCCAAAGAAAAAGGTATGTCTTTCTTTTGTCTGGACAAGTGGACAACAGTTTCTTATTGTTGAAGATATTTATATATGTTTATTATATGTTTTTAAAATGTACACACACAGGCAATGAACATTACATAGACAACTATATAAAATGTACACGGTTTGCTCTCCTCGTTTATATATACCTGTTTTGTGTACACTCGCTATACACACCTCCATATCATACAGAACCCGACAATATAACAAAATTTCTAAATG